>NW_028255273.1:0-68254 GCF_964263255.1 Lissotriton vulgaris
GCGCACTGTTTAACATGCATGCAAAATGAGAACAAGCATTTGCAATGGAATAGGTCTCGCATTAGAAAAGTTTGAGCTATTGGTATTGTAAATGACAAAAATTGTATTTAGGTGTTGGTTTTGAAAATTGCAAAATTAATAGCTTTCTCATTTACAATGCCAATAGTTTTAACTTTTGCAAACGTGACACCTATAGCCTTTGTAATGCAATATGTGTTGTATTTACATGACTTAGATGTATTAACATTACAATTAACAATGGCTTTTATTTTTTTTAATAATTAATACTTAAATAAAAGTTATTGTAATTTATAATGGCAATAGCTTAAAGTTTTGTAAATAACTTTTGGGAAGATTATGTTCAGTGTATTTTATTGTGATGAAAATCCAAGAACAGAAGTGAAATATTAACATATTTTTGTGACATTTGTAATAAAGCTTGAAACATTGAGAGAACATTTTAGAACCAGTTGTAGTTGAATGGTTGCACAGAGTGATGCTGTGGTGTTCAGTGGTGCTGAGTGGTGCTGTGGCGTTCAGTGGTGCTGAGTGATGCTGTGGCCTTCAGTGGTGCTGAGTGATGCTGTGGAGTTCAGTGGTGCTGAGTAATGCTGTGGCGTTAAGTGGCTCTGTTGCGTTGAGTGGTGCTGTGGCGTTGAGTGGTGCTGTGGCGTTGAGTGGTGCTTTGGCATTGAGTGATGCTGTGGCATTGAGTGATGCTGTGGCATTGAGTAATGCTGTGACATTGAGTGATGCTGTGGCATTGAGGGATACTGTGCACTGAGTAGTGCTGTGGCATTGAGTGGTGCTGTGGCGTTGAGTGGTGCTTTGGCATTGATTGATGCTGTGGCATTGAGTGATGCTGTGGCATTGAGTAATGCTGTGACGTTGAGTGATGCTGTGGCATTGAGGGATGCTGTGCGCTGAGTAGTGCTGTGGCATTGAGTTGTGCTGTGGCATTGCCTGGTGCTGTGGCGTTGAGTGGTGCTGTGGCATTGAGTGGTGCTGTGGAGTTGAGTAGTGCTGTGGCATTGAGTGGTGCTGTGGCATTGAGTGGTGCTGTGGCATTGAGTGGTGCTGTGGTGTTGAGGGGTGCTGTGGCATTCAGTGGTGCTGAGTGATTCTGTGGCGCTGAGTGATGCTGTGGCATTACATGCTGTTGAATTTCTGGAACTATTTATCAATTAACAAACATTACCAAAAATACAGCCTGAAGAGCGTCTGGAAAGAGTCGTTTAGATGTCCAGTGTTAAAAAAAAGCATTTCAGATCTGGAGAGCATTTCTCGCCCATCATGCGTCGGCTGTCTACTTGCAGCATGTTTCTAAAAAAGAATCAGCAGAGTCCGAAAGATATTCATGGGCAATGTCAAAAGTCACAGCAAGTGGAAGCAAGCCTGTATTTCAAGAGCTGTTAGATACTGTATTCTTGGCAACACTAAGACTGAGCAGACGGTATTCATGTTCCTGGACAGGTAGGGTGACCAACCGTCCGCAATTTTCACGGACAGTCTGTAAATTAGCCCTAAAGTCCGTTGTCCGTGATAGAAGTCTTAACGGACGCCATTTGTCCGTAATTTCAGCCTCTCCCTAAAAGACCAAAGTTCATTACCACAATTGTGATTCCCCAGCTGACGGGAAGGAGTCTCCTGCGCTGCATTCTGGAGAGAGGGGCAGACGGCTGAAAAGAAAGGAGCCTTCTAGCCAGAGTGACTGCTTCCCTAAAGAAATGCAAATGTGGGCAATTAGCAAATGTTAACGCTGCTTTGGAGCCGGTATTGTTATAAACTGATGTCAAGTCACTTCACACTTCCTGATAACAGGCTATGGGCGAGCCCATATCATTAAGATGGCTTTGAAGTTCAGTGAGCTCTGTATTCACAAGGGTCTAACATTGGTGCAATATTCACAGTTAGAACAGAGTTTCTGCTTGTCTTCTGCCAGTCCTCAGAAGTGCCAGCCCGTTCACTCTTCGATTGGCAATAAGAGAGGGTGTTTTGAGAAGTTGTGTATTATCACTGCAAGGTACTCTACATTTTGTGTTAAATGCCCAGTGACACATAAAAACAGAAACACGTTATTTTTTTTTAATCATTCTCACGTTCCAGCAGTTATTTGTGTTAGGTGTAATTATTGTTATCTCTGAAATAAAAATGTGGCATAAGGGCATGATACAGAAACATTAATCATCACCTTTGCTTACCCCCCACACAGTTTTTGCTTAAATTAGCTTTTTTTTTTTTAGCTACTAATAGCGAGGTTTATAGGGTTGCAACACCTGAGAGGAATACCTGCAAGACAGCTCTTCTAATTATTTACTGATTTGGTTTGAATGTCTATTTGAGTGCACCGAGAAACAAATGGAGTCTATTACGGGTATTGGTGAAGTAAAGTGCAGCTGCATTGTTCTTTTAATGGAGGAATGTCTGATTTCGCCTCATTGATTTCTGATGCAGGCCATATTCACTATGTACTCATCACCACAGGACTCCACCATCCTCTTTTCTTAAAAGGGACCATGTAGTGTAGAGAACAAACTGTTCTCTTTGGCCAGTTCTGCATCTCTAACTACGGCCAGCAACAAAGGGTTTCGAGAATATTTGATGATGTTGGCTGGGGTTTTGAGATCTATTGTGACTTCCTTCACGGATGGCCCATTTAAGACTTACAACATGTTATGCATCAAGGGATCACTGTATCAGTACAGATGGCACAGTGTGCTGCATACATAGCCTTTCCTCTCTGTGTGTGAACTCTGCACATGTCCATTGTCTATGACTATAGCCCCTCTTACATACGTCTTAAGGATCAGAATGCCAACATTTATAAAAAGTTAGTTGTAAGAGCTTTTAGTTTATCTTTTTAATTACTTTTGTTATGCACGAATATATATGGTTTTTGCAATCTAAACACACACTTAAGGGCTGTAGAGAAAGACACGCTTTGCTGCGGCTGGAATCCCCCCGCGGTGCTGAGGAATTTGACGGGTGCACGGTTCGGACGGCCCCCCGCCGTCCTTCGCACACGCTCCCCGTAAAGTAGAGATTGGCTAGTCCTGTTTCTGGAAAAACGGGTTAGTGACATACTGATATGGGAAAAATTATTATGAATGACAACATTTGTAAATGGCACTGTATGAGCCTGCATTGATAGCCTGCAGATCTTTGGTGCAATCTTGCTCGCTCGTATCCACCAAATACCTTGCCTAAAGGAAAACTGAGAGAATAGGAGGTAGATATGATGGGAAAACAATAGTAATGGAAGAGACATTGGATGATATTATAAAGGTATGAATTGTATATCCATTTTATTAATGTTGCACTAATTATAGAATGTATACCTTTAGTGATGTATTTCCTGTGACATCACTAGGATCGAAAGTCACATGGCATCATTGCCCAGAAGACATTAAAGGCAATATTATGTTACTTCCGGTGATGTCACTGGGCATGTGATGTCACTTCCTCTACCCCTGGTATTTTGGTGAATCGACATACATGGCACTAGGTAAAATCTGTATGTTACTGAAATCTAATTTCAAAACATTTTTTATCTTTGACCTACATTTATATGGGCATTTAAGTCAATCAATCAATCAGTGCATTTGTAGAACGCACTACTCACCTGTGAGGGTCTCAAGGCGCTAAAGGGGGGGGGAGAGAGCTGCTACTGCTCGAACAGCCAGGTCTTGAGAAGTCTTCTGAAGGTCAGCAGGTCCTGGGTTTGTTGCAGGTGGATGGGGAGGGTGTTCCATGTCTTGGCGGCGAAGTGAGAGAATGATCTGCTGCCGGTGGTTGTTCGGTGGATGCATGGGACAGTGGCGAGGGCGTGGTCGGTGAAGTGAAGCTGGCGGTTCGGGGCGTAGAAGGAGAGTTGTTTGTTGAGGTATGCTGGTCCGGCGTTGTGGAGTGCTTTGTGAGCATGGGTGAGGAGTTTGAAGGTGATCCCCTTGTTGACGAGGAGCCAGTGCAGGTCTCTCAGGTGGGCAGTGATGTGGCTGTGGCGGGGGATGTCGAGGATGAGACGTGCGGAGGCGTTCTGTATGCGTTGAAGTCTTTTCTGGAGTTTGGCTGTGGTTCCCACGTAGAGGGCATTGCGGTAGTCCAGCCTGCTGCTGACGAGGGCCTGGGTGACTGTCCTTCTAGTTCCGGTGGTCATCCATCTGTAGGTTTTTTCAAAGCATGCGGAGGGTGTTGAAGCAGGAGGAGGAGACGGCGTTGACTTGCTGGGTCATTGAGAGTGATGAGTCTAGGATGAACCCCAGGTTGTGTGCGTGGTCGGTGGGTATCGGATCTGCTCCGTGCGCGGTCAGCCACCAGGAGTCGTCCCAGGTGGATGGGGTGGAGCAGAGGATGAGGACCTCAGTCTTGTCTGAGTTCAGTTTCAGGTGAATGTTCTTCATCCATTCGGCGACAGCCTTCATTCCTTCGTGGAGGTTGGTTTTGGCGGTGGTGGGGTCCTTGATGAGGGCAAGAATCAGCAGTGTGTCATCGGCGTATGAGACGATGTTGAGGTCGTGTGATAGGACGATGTTGGCGAGCGGTGCCATGTAGAAGTTAAAGAGGGTAGGGCTGAGGTACGATCCTTGGGGTACGCCGCAGATGATCTTGGTGGCTTTGGATCGGAATGGGGGGTAGGCAGACTCTCTGTGTGCTGCCAGTGCGGAAGGAGGTGCTCCAGTCCTGGGCTTTGTTGCGTATCCCCGCATCGTGAAGGTGTGTGCGTAGAGTGTGGTGGCAGACTGTGTCGTAGGCAGCCGAAAGGTCCAGGTGGATGAGGGCCACAGTTTGGCCTTTGTTCATCAGTGTCCTGATGTTGTCGGTGGCGGCGATGAGGACGGTTTCGGTGCTGTGGTTGCTGCAGAATCCGGATTGGGATGAGTCCAGGGTGTTGTTCTTCTCGAGGAAGTGGGTCAGTTAGTTGCCTGTTGATGATCTTCTCGATGACTTTCATCTGGAACGGGATTAGGGAGATGGGCTGGAAGTTCTTGAGGTCCTTAGGGTCAGCCTTGGGTTTCTTGAGCAGGGAGTTAATCTCAGCATGTTTCCAGCTCTCTGGGAAGGTGGCGGATTTGAAGGAGCTGTTGAGGATCTTCCGGAGGTGGGGTGCGATGATGGAGCTTGCTTTGTTGAAGATGTGGTGGGGGCAGGGGTCGAATCACGACCCTGAGTGGATAGTGTTCGTGATTTTGATGGTGTCGTTGTTCTTGATGTGGTTCCAGGAGAGCAGGAGGCCAGTGTGGCTGGGGGGGCGGTGAGTTTGGGGTGTCAGTGACTGTCGGCGGGGTCTGGGCGTTGAAGCTGTCATGGATGTCTGTGATCTTGCGGTGGAAGAAGGTGGCTAGAGAGTCGCAGAGGTCTTGTGATGGCGGGATACTGTTGGAGCTGGGGTTGGCGAGTTCCTTCACGATGTTGAAGAACTCTTTGCTGTTGTGTGCGCCGTTGTCGAATCGTTCCTGGAAGGAGGTCCTTTTGGCGGTTTGAATGAGTTGGTGGTGTTTGCGGCTGGCGTTCTTGAGGGCATCGTGGTTGTCTGGTGTCTGTTTGTGGCGCCACTTCTTCTCAAGTCTTCGACAGGTCTGCTTGGATGCCTGGAGGTCGGTGGTGAACAAGCTGGCCCTTCTGTTGGTGCATCTGTTTGAGAGTTTCTTGATTGGGGTGAGAGTGTTGGCGCAGTCGTCAAGCCATTGTCTGAGGTTGCGGGTGGCTGTGCCTGTGTTGGTGTGGTCGATTGGTGGGTCTCATACGAGGGTGGTGATTAGCTGGTCTTTGGTGACCTTGTTCCAGCTGCGGTGGGGGATTCGTTGCGGATGGTTGTACGCGACGTGTTTCTTGAAGGAGAAGTGGATGCAGTGGGGGTCAGTCCAGTGGAGTTTGGTGTTGTGGCTGAAGGTGACCTGGTTGCTGGTGGAAAAGATGGGGTCGAGCGTGTGTCCAGCGGACTGGGTTGGAGACGTGACAAGCTGTTTGAGTCCGAGGTTGAGGAGGTTGTCGAGCAGGGTGGTTGAGTTGCTGTCATTGGCGTTCTCGAGGTGGAAGTTGAGGTCTCCGAGGAAGATGTAGTCTTTGGAGGCCAAGGCGTGCGAGCTGACTAGGTCAGTGATGGAGTCGCTGAATTATGGCTGGGGTCCGGGGGTATGTAGACGAGGGTCCCTCTGAGGGTAGTGTTGGGATCGATGTGGATCTGGAAGTGCAGGTGTTTGGCGGTGCTGAGGGTGTCTTGGGTGCTGGTCGAGATTCTGAGGGTATTCTTGTGGACGATGGTGATTCCTCCTCCCGGTCTGTTGGTGCGGTCCCTGCGGGTGATCTTGTTGCCGTCCGGGATGGCTAGGGCAATGACGGGTGCCGATGAAGTGGCAGCATATATTATACTGTGTGCACTGCTCATTTAAAATAATAACTTAAACATTTACAGTGCTTTCAGGGATCTCCTAGCACTAAAAAATCACGTTTCCCTACTACACCAAACAGGATTACATTCTGTGGACCTCTGGTTTCACATTTATACATCTGTAGTGAATGCATTAACCAATATAGGTTTCATGACATACAATATAACATTTTCTATTGATTAGTTTAACTTGTATTTATTTTATCAGTTAAAATGTGCATTATTGTATGTGTAGTTACCTGATGGTGAGAATTTAACAAAATAGTCAGCAGTGGCAAGCCTAGCTAAACGCGGTAGGACAGGGGCAGGGCATGTTGGGAGCCTCACCTCAATGTAGCATACCTACAGGCAATCACATAAAGACCATAGTGAATATATAGTGAAATGTAGGAAATAGAAAATAAATGTACTGATAAGAAGGGGGGGGGGGGGAGGGCCTCTCCATCAATTTCTCTGTAAAACTGGACCTTTGTCCTGAGTTTTGTCCTGAATTTTGACCCTTTGTCCTGAATTTGTGTCCTGAATTTTGACTCTTTGTCCTGAATTTTTTACAGTCCTGTCCAGAATTTGCCTCCATGTCAGTTGGTCACCCTGCAATTTTTACATTTTTCACATTAAGTGCCTCACGGGAGGGTGTACCTTAGCGCGTACATACCACCGGAGTGCCATTTAGGTGTGGTCCTGACGAATGCTGTGCGATCCCGCTTTTTGACAGCAGAAACATGTTGACCAGATATTGTATTTAAGGACACAGGTCTCCTAGTAAAGAACCTTTGGTTGTCCGGCTTTCACGCTTTTAACCCTAATACGGGATGGCCCGCATTAAATATTTTGTTTGGCTTCCAACCTTGTATTTTTTAACCTTGCACTCACATATTTTGCACATTCTTTTGAGTTTAATCACTATTACACTCACCATCAACCCGCTCCGCTGTAACTCAGGCGTTGTAGCACGCTGGGGCGGCATTCGGCCACCCCAGCGGGGACCCGATGATGAAGCATGTCACCAACTAGTGGTGAGTGAGGGTCCTTCTAAACAAGAGGTTACTTGCCTTGCCCTGTTGGGTGCAGTCATTCTTGTCCACAGGGTTGTTGCCTCCTGATTATTAGGATTGGACATGCCAAATCCTAGTTTTGCCTGAACCAGGTAGGGGTCCTGGAACAACCTGTCACTTTGATTTTGTTTTTGCTTTTCACGTATGTTACATTTCACATAATCACTCCTTAGTTGTTTCTGATATACTGTATGGGGTACAGGAGTGTTTACTCGAGCCCTATCTCTCTTGTTGATATATAGATATTTAAGAGTAGCGCACAGGTGTGAGAGACTCTTTGACATTTCCTTTACTGAGACTTACGATTAATAACACTAGCTATCCATTATGGAGGATCAGGGCCTCTCCTTTTCAAAAGAAGAGGTGGATGCTCTGCTTAGTGACAACACCCTTTTTTTCTGATCCTCTCCTAGCACATGCTATATCCCAAACAGGGGATTGGGATAAACTAGGTGAACTCAAACGTAGCCGTATTAGGGCCATCCTTCATGGCACCATGATCAAGGAATATCTTAACCACAATGCAGCACCGAAAGGGCTATTAGTCACCAATGCCCCAAGGATATTCCTTGATGATGCTCTGTTCCGCAAAGAATAGGGGCAAATTGCATGGCACTGCACCAGGGATTGGGGTATTTTGATCATTAAGACCGCACTGCGCCTATCAGAAGCTCTCCTTATTGATATTCAAACCACGGAATCCCACATAAAAACAACTATCACTGGGTATAAGAAAAGGCTTGAAGAACTGAATAAGGAACAACATGAGTTTAAAGAAAACCTAGCCCAGTCAAAGTCTCAAAAACTACAAAAGGACCTAAAACGTTGGTCCTACGCTAAGGTCTATCCCTACTCATGCCCTGACTATACACCCACACCGACATCGGGATATAATTCCGATACCTTGGTGGATTCTAACACTAGTGGGTCTAATACTGATAGCGTGGGCAAAAGAGGAAGAGGGAGAGGACGTGGTAGAGGACGGGGGCAACAACACCAACCACAATACCCCTTCCAAGGTTGGCAACCACCCTATCCACAACCTGGTATGGTACCCTATCAACAGAATGCCTTCCAACCGCCTTTCCACCATATGTTGGGCTGGAATGCTCCTTTCGTCCCACAACCCCAGTTTAACCAACTACCCTACCCTCGTCCTTTTTTAGACAGAGGCAGACGGGGCAGGGGACGGCAGAAGGGCAATGTGCAGGTACATTGGGAACAACCAGAAACAATGGGGGACAATACCCGGAGCAGGTCAGGGGAGCAGAGACCAGGCCCAAGCAGTCCGAAACCCTAATTACTAACCTCTCATCCTATAGTCTCAACAAGGCTGAGGAGGATGTCCTAGAAAAAGGACTGGGTTTTATCCCAACTCCTAAATTAGATCGGCTCAAATTACATTGCAAACTGAGCGAATTCTTCAGAAAGTTACGATTGAAGAGTTTCTTTGAGAGCAGGGACAATGAGCCAAGTCAAGTGACTAAGAGCGACACTGACTTTAGATTAAAGTCTACTTTTACTCCCCCTCCTAATATGATCCCACCGGAGATCCTGGCATTTGAACAGGCAGTTTTTCTGGAGGTGGAACAGTTACAGGAACCAACACCTTATAAGAATTTGACTACAGCGGAATTTCAAGCTATTCAGTCCCTAAAGCAGAATAAGGACATCATCATAAAGAGTGCAGATAAAGGGGGTGGGGTTGTTATTCAGAATAAGGCGGACTACGACAATGAGTGCAATCGCCTACTGAGCAACACTACCAACTATATCCCACTTACTGAGGATCCAACTTCAGCTCTGCATGATGAAATTTGTGACCTTGTTTCCACGGCTGAGAGAGATGGGTATATTTCCAAAAAGGAGGCAGACTTCCTAACGACAACGGAATCGTCAGTTGCAAAAAATCTAGGAGTAAAGTTGGACAATAGCCTGACGCTGATTCCACATATTCAGGGTCTGACAGGCACCTGCTATGGGATACTCAAAATGCTCCGGAGGTTTCTACCCTTGCTCACGGAAGAGCATAGGAAGATCACTGTGCAAGCCTTAGTGGGCTCAAGACTGGATTATGCAAATGCCCTTTTTATAGGTCTCCCGGACTATCTTGCTCAGCGGCTGCAGGTTGTGCAGAACTCTGCGGCCCGCGCGATTTTCGGCCTTCATAGGCGAGCAAGAGCATCCGGATTGGTGCAGTTGCTCCATTGGCTGCCCATCCGAAAGCGGGTCATGTTCAAGGTTTTGACCTTGGCACATAAAGCGCTCTTCGGTGAGGGAGCAAAGTATCTACAACGCAGGATGACCTTTTACCGTCCGACTAGATCACTGCGGTCAGAGTCTTTGTTTCTGGCAATGGTGCCTCTTGTTAGAAAGGCACGCACGGAGGGTCGCTCCTTTAGCCTGAGAGCCCCTCAGTTGGGGAATACTCTGCCTCTGGCGCTACGTTCCTCTTCGAATTTGCTCCTGTTCAGGAAAGGCCTGAAGACGTGGCTTTTTAATCTTTAGGACTCCTATTTCTTTTTTCTGTATTTTGTGTGTTGTCTGTGTTGCTGTTATGTTGTTTTATTCTGAGCCGCCTCGATAAAGCCCCGGGACACTCCTCGGAGTAGCCGTGCGCTATAGAAATAAATTTATAACATAACATAACATAACATAACAGAAAGGTACCTTATTTTTACATACTGCCCAAGAGTCACAAAAATGTACTGCCTCCATCAGGGCGCCCGATTGTCTCGGGAATTGGTTCCCTTTTGGAACCTCTTTCCAAATATTGTGATTTTTTTCCTGAGACCCATCATTGAGTCTACCAGTACGTACCTTAAGGATACAAAGAGCCCCCTTGCCCTACTGAGTACCATCACCCTGCCCGAAGAGCCCTGCTTTCTTGTCACAATGGACATTGAAAGCCTCAATACCTGTATCCCACAGGACAATACCATCAAAGTTGTACAAGAGGCACTGGATAATACACCATGGGATTTCGTAACATCACGTTCCTTTGTGGTAGAATGTGCTACCTTGGCCTTCAAGAAGAACTATTTCGAAAATGAAGGGAAAATCTACCTCCAGGCCACAGGCACTTCAATGGGCAGCACTTTTGCCCCTTCGGTGGCAGGTCTGTATGTGTTCAACTTTGAGGTCAAGAATATCCTGGGCCCCACGAACCCCTTCTCTGCCAACATCATCTTTTGGCAACGCTATATTGATGATGTGCTGATGATATGGAAGGGGGAAGAGCACTCATTACTTGATTTTTTTACGTGGCTTAATACTTGTGACCAGCATTTAAAGTTCACGCATGAATACTCCTCTGATACCATCACATTCCTGGATGTAACCAACAATAGACGCGATACCCAACTGGAGACTGAAACTTTTTCAAAGCCCACTGCTAAAAATAACTTGTTATATTTTACAAGTTATCACCCCAGGGCCCTGCGGGAAAATCTTCCCTACGGCCAGTTTCTAAGGCTGCGCCGTAATTGCAGTAATTTACCTGACTATAAACAACAAGCAGAGGAACTGACAACTAAACTTCAAAACAGGGGGTATCCGTCAAGGATAATTAACAACAGTCAGAGATGAGCAAGAAATCAACAGAGGGACACTCTTCTTGATGTAACTCCCAGGACCCGAAACACAGAAGTTCCACTCACCTGTGTAACAACATATAATCCACTGTCCAATGCGGTCACCAGGAGATTTCCAAGCACTGGAAAATATTAACCAGCAACAGACACAAGTAGGATAAACCACTTTTTTCGTATAAAAGAGCCACCAGTCTAAAAGATTCCTTGGTCCAAACTCGCCCCAGGGACTTGACATTGACGAAACCGGGTGCCACAGTGCTTAATGCCTGGGGCTTACCAGCTGTCACTGGTCATTTCCACTGCGGGAATTGCAATATATGCCACCTCACTACTCACACCAAAACATTAAATCTATCGAATGGTCAACTCTGGAAACAACGTGGCCATATGAATTGCAACACAGCCAATGTGATTTATCTAATATCTTGCCCTTGTGGCCTACAGTACATTGGCATGACGTCCAGACGCATTAAACTAAGAATAGGTGAGCATTGCAGCAATATTCGCTGCCGAAAATCAACAACTAAGATGACTGCCCATTTTTTGGAGAAACAACATACTCCTAACGATATGCGCTGGACAATTCTGGAACAGGTGATGTTGGGATCTGAAGCAAAGTAGTTTGAAAAAGAACAACAATGGATTTATCGTCTGTCAACTAATAAGTCTGGACTTAATGACGAGATCCAGTGGGGATCAGTGTTGAGACAAAACTGACTCATTTATCATCCAGTCTTTTAGGCTAATTCCTGCATTTTGTTATTTTTACACCTACTGTGCGTGAGAGTGGGTCATCGTTACCACCTATTAACCCCAAACATTGGTTTATGTAATCTCTTATAGTAGTTTACACTGCTGTGGTTGGGTTCTCTCTGAGTCCCTTAGACAACAACAGGGGCTTCCACTAAGTTGGGCCGCATTACAGTTTATGTGCACACATTAGTCGCTCAAACCTGATTTGGGTGAATCAGATAGCCATGTATTGCCCACACTTATTTATGATCCATTGAATCCAAACGATGTTGACCCTGTTATGCTGCGGGAGGTCTCTCTATAACAAGTATTTATACTTTGTTGGCACATACAACAAGACTTATTGACTGTTGTTCTTGTTTGTGATCAACATGGGTTCAAACGATGTTAATCCTGTTATTCTGACTATTGCATCTCGACAATAATGATTTACACTATTCTGGCACAGGCAGTAAGACTTACTCATTGTTGGCTTATAAGTTTATTGTTTTTGAATTTTTCCCTCCCATGATATTCAATTTTAAATCTCTGAGCAATCTCCGAGAAGCCACGGGTCTCGAACCCTGAATCCTCGTATTTCTACTTGGCCCCTTTTAAATCTTTTCGTAGCGCCCTAGGCAGGTCCACGTCATCGACGTCCGGGCACGTTGGACATGTGACCGGCTTGACACAGAATATGTAAACAGCCCGGCTCCGTTTCCTATCCACTTTCGGGCAGACGGCAGTCCCTGAACATAGGTGCTGGGCGGGGAGTCGTGAGCGTAGAAGTAGGTATGGGTCCAGCATTTCTACCTGTCGGCTCGTTTCTGTTGGTGAGACAACAGTTTCACAGAGGAGTTTCTAACTTTTCACCTTCCTCCTGACTCATTTACAGAGGACGCCGCGTGAATATTTCCCACACCGATCTGACCCAGGAAGTCATTGTTCTTCCTCGAATCTGTAAGTGCTCCCCTCCCCGTGCTCGGCACAGTTAATCCTGCTGTATTTATACAGTTTGCCACAGGTGTTTTCCCTCACTGAGGTCTTTAGTAATTTTTCGTAAGTCTTTTAAATTGGTAAAACAATTTCCTTGCCTTACCCAGCTTTAATACAGGTTGGGTACCAGCAAGGAGTTCCCAACCACTTAATTGGTATAAGCTTGGATACGCTGATATAATTACGTTTGCTGCATCCTTGGGAACTCATGTTTCAATAGTCCTTGCTTTTTAACTAATCTAAACAAGGCACTATTTATTAATCCCTCATTTAAAAGGTACTATAACATTACCACTACACGATGGGGTTAAGGACACAGAGGCATTGTCATGCCTTGATTGTTGTCTCATTACATGTGACTCATATGGATTACATGTTTATTGTTGTGCGTGTTTTAAGTGTCAATTTGTTCTCTTTCTTTCCTCTACAGGTACCTTTGGCTACTCTACTCCACAGTGTGCAGGCACGGGTATTATCCGTGAGTAACTACCTTTTCACTCTTCAATTTTTACATTTTTCACATTAAGTGCCTCACAGGAGGGTGTACCTTAGCGCGTACATACCACCGGAGTGCCATTTAGGTGTGGTCCTGACGAATGCTGTGCGATCCCGCTTTTTGACAGCAGAAACATGTTGAACAGATATTGTAATTAAGGACACAGGTCTTCTAATAAAGAACCTTTGGTTGTCCGGCTTTCATGCTTTTAACCCTAATACGGGTTGGCCCGCATTAAATATTTTGTTTGGGTTACAACCTTGTATTTTTTAACCTTGCACTCACATATTTTGCACATTTTTTTGAGTTTAATCACTATTACACTCACCATCAACCCGCTCCGCTGTAACTCAGGCGTTGTAGCACGCTGGGGCGGCATTCGGCCACCCCAGCGGGGACCCGATGATGAAGCATGTCACCAACTAGTGGTGAGTGAGGGTCCTTCTAAACAAGAGGTTACTTGCCTTGCCCTGTTGGATGCAGTCATTCTTGTCCATAGGGTTGTTGTCTCCTGATTATTAGGATTGGACATGTCAAATCCTAGTTTTGCCTGAACCAGGTAGGGGTCTTGGAACAACCTGTCACTTTGATTTTGTTTTTGCTTTTCACGTATGTTACGTTTCACATAATCACTCCTTAGTTGTTTCTGATATGCTGTATGGGGTACAGGAGTGTTTACTCGAGCCCTATCTCTCTTGTTGATATATAGATATTTAAAAGCAGCGCACAGCTGTGAGAGACTCTTTGACATTTCCTTTACTGAGACTTACGATTAATAACACTAGCTATCCATTATGGAGGATCAAGGCCTCTCCTTTTCAAAAGAAGAGGTGGATGCTCTGCTTAGTGACAACACCCTTTTTTCTGATCCTCTCTTAGCACATGCTATATCCCAAACAGGGGATTGGGATAAACTAGGTGAACTCAAACGTAGCCGTATTAGGGCCATCCTTTATGGCACCATGATCAAGGAATATCTTAACAACAATGCAGCACCGAAAGGACTATTAGTCACCAATGCCCCAAGGATATTCATTGATGATGCTCTGTTCCGCAAAAGAATGGGCGCAAATTGCATGGCACTGCACCAGGGATTGGGGTATTTTGATCATTAAGACCGCACTGCGCCTATCAGAAGCTCTCCTTATTGATATTCAAACCACGGAATCCCACATAAAAACAACTATCACTGGGTATAAGAAAAGGCTTGAAGAACTGAATAAGGAACAACATGAGTTTAAAGAAAACCTAGCCCAGTCAAAGTCTCAAAAACTACAAAAGGACCTAAAACGTTGGTCCTACGCTAAGGTCTATCCCTACTCATGCCCTGACTATACACCCACACCGACATCGGGATATAATTCCGATACCTTGGTGGATTCTAACACTAGTGGGTCTAGTACTGATAGCGTGGGCAAAAGAGCAAGAGGGAGAGGACGTGGTAGAGGACGGGGGCAACAACACCAACCACAATACCCCTTCCAAGGTTGGCAACCACCCTATCCACAACCTGGGATGGTACCCTATCAACAGAATGCCTTTCAACCGCCTTTCCACCATATGTTGGGCTGGAATGCTCCTTTCGTCCCACAACCCCAGTTTAACCAACTACCCTACCCTCGTCCTTTTTTAGACAGAGGAAGACGGGGCAGGGGACGGCAGAAGGGCAATGTGCAGGTACATTGGGAACAACCAGAAACAATGGGGGACAATACCCGGAGCAGGTCAGGGGAGCAGAGACCAGGCCCAAGCAGTGGGAAACCCTAATTACTAACCTCTCATCCTATAGTCTCAACAAGGCTGAGGAGGATGTCCTAGAAAAAGGATGATATGGAGCACTCATTACTTGATTTTTTTATGTGGCTTAATACTTGTGACCAGCATTTAAAGTTCATGCATGAATACTCCTCTGATACCATCACATTCCTGGATGTAACCATCAATAGACGGGATACCCAACTGGAGACTAAAACTTTTTAAAAGCCCACTGCTAAAAATAACTTGTTATATTTTACAAGTTATCACCCCAGGGCCCTGCGGGAAAATCTTCCCTACGACCAGTTTCTAAGGCTGCGCCGTAATTGCAGTAATTTACCTGACTATAAACAACAAGCAGAGGAACTGACAACTACACTGCAAAACAGGGGGTATCCGTCAAGGATAATTAACAACAGTCAGAGACGAGCAAGAAATCAACAGAGGGACACTCTTCTTGATGTAACTCCCAGGACCCGAAACACAGAAGTTCCACTTACCTGTGTAACAACATATAATCCACTGTCCAATGCGGTCAGCAGGAGCATTTCCAAGCACTGGAAAATATTAACCAGCAACAGACACAAGTGGGATAAACCACTTTTTTCGTATAAAAGAGCCACCAGTCTAAAAGATTCCTTGGTCCATACTCGCCCCAGGGACTTGACATTGACGAAACCGGGTGCCACAGTGCTTAATGCCTGGGGCTTACCAGCTGTCACTGGTCATTTCCCCTGCGGGAATTGCAATATATGCCGCCTCACTACTCACACCAAAACATTAAATCTATCGAATGGTCAACTCTGGGAACAACGTGGCCATACGAATTGCAACACAGCCAATGTGATTTATCTAATATCTTGCCCTTGTGGCCTACAGTACATTGGCATGACGTCCAGATGCATTAAACTAAGAATAGGTGAGCATCGCAGCAATATTCGCTGCCGAAAATCAACAACTAAGATGACTGCCCATTTTTGGGAGAAACAACATACTCCTAACGATATGCGCTGGACAATTCTGGAACAGGTGACGTTGGGATCTGAAGCAAAGTTGTTTGAAAAAGAACAACAATGGATTTATCGTCTGTCAACTAATAAGTCTGGACTTAATGACGAGATCCCGTGGGGATCAGTGTTGAGACGAAACTGACTCATTTATCATCCAGTCTTGTAGGCTAATTCCTGCATTTTGCTATTCTTACACCTACTGTGCGTGAGAGTGGGTCATCGTTACCACCTATTAACCCCAAACATTGGTTTATGTAATCTCTTATAGTAGTTTACACTGCTGTGGTTGGGTTCTCTCTGAGTCCCTTAGACAACAACAGGGGCTTCCACTAAGTTGGGCCGCATTACAGTTTATGTGCACACATTAGTCGCTCAAACCTGATCTGGGTGAATCAGATAGCCGTGTATTGCCCACACTTATTTATGATCCATTGAATCCAAATGATGTTGACCCTGTTATGCTGCGGGAGGGGAGGTCTCTCTATAAGAAGTATTTATACTTTGTTGGCTCATACAACAAGACTTATTGACTTTTGTTCTTGTTTGTGATCAACATGGGTTCAAACGATGTTAATCCTGTTATTCTGACTATTGCATCTCGACAACAATGATTTACACTATTCTGGCACAGGCAGTAAGACTTATTCATTGTTGGCTTATAAGTTTATTGTTTTTGAATTTTTTCCTCCCATGATATTCAATTTTAAATCTCTGAGCAATCTCCGAGAAGCCACGGGGTCTCGAACCCTGAATCCTCGTATTTCTACTTGGCCCCTTTAAATCTTTTCATAGCGCCCTAGGCAGGTCCACGTCATCGACGTCCGGGCACGTTGGACACGTGACCGGCTTGACACAGAATATGTAAACAGCCATGCTCCGTTTCCTATCCACTTTCGGGCAGACGGCAGTCCCTGAACATAGGTGCTGGGCGGGGAGTCGGGAGCGTAGAAGTGGGTATGGGTCCAGCGTTTCTACCTGTCAGCTCGTTTCTGTTGGTGAGACAACAGTTTCACAGAGGAGTTTCTAACTTTTCACCTTCCTCCTGACTCATTTACAGAGGACGCCGCGTGAATATTTCCCACACCGATCTGACCCAGGAAGTCATTGTTCTTCCTCGAATCTGTAAGTGCTCCCCTCCCCCTGCTCGGCACAGTTAATCCTGCTGTATTTATACAGTTTGCCACGGGTGTTTTCCCTCACTGAGGTCTTTAGTAATTTTTCGTAAGTCTTTTAAATTG
Source organism: Lissotriton vulgaris (assembly GCF_964263255.1). Taxonomy (NCBI): domain Eukaryota; kingdom Metazoa; phylum Chordata; class Amphibia; order Caudata; family Salamandridae; genus Lissotriton; species Lissotriton vulgaris. The sequence goes on from NW_028255273.1 coordinate 17,264, forward strand.
GTAAAACAATTTCCTTGCCTTACCCAGCTTTAATACAGGTTGGGTACCAGCAAGGAGTTCCCAACCACTTAATTGGTATAAGCTTGGATACCCTGATATAATTACGTTTGCTGCATCCTTGGGAACTCATGTTTCAATAGTCCTTGCTTTTTAACTAATCTAAACAAGGCACTATTTATTAATCCCTCATTTAAAAGGTACTATAACCTTACCACTACACGATGGGGTTAAGGACACAGAGGCATTGTCATGCCTTGATTGTTGTCTCATTACATGTGACTCATATGGATTACATGTTTATTGTTGTGTGCGTTTTAAGTGTCAATTTGTTCTCTTTCTTTCCTCTACAGGTACCTTTGGCTACTGTACTCCACAGCGTGCCGGCACGGGTAATATCCGTGAGTAACTACCTTTTCACTCTTCAACTTTTACATTTTACACATTAAGTGCCTCACCGGAGGTGTACCTTAGCGCGTACATACCACCGGAGGGCCATTTAGGTGTGGTCCTGACGAATGCTGTGGGAGCCCGCTTTTTGACAGCAGAAACATGCTGACCAGATATTGTAATTAAGGACACAGGTCTCCTAATAAAGAATCTTTGGTTGTCCGGCTTTCACGCTTTTAACCCTAATACGGGTTGGCCCGCATTAAATATTTTGTTTGGGTTCCAACCTTGTATTTTTTAACCTCGCACTCACATATTTTGCACATTCTTTTGAGTTTAATCACTATTACACTCACCATCAACCCGCTCCGCTGTAACTCAGGCGTTGTAGCACGCTGGGGCGGCATTCGGCCACCCCAGCGGGGACCCGATGATGAAGCATGTCACCAACTAGTGGTGAGTGAGGGTCCTTCTAAACAAGAGGTTACTTGCCTTGCCCTGTTGGATGCAGTCATTCTTGTCCACAGGGTTGTTGTCTCCTGATTTTTAGGATTGGACATGCCAAATCCTGGTTTTGCCTGAACCACGTAGGGGTCTTGGAACAACCTGTCACTTTGATTTTGTTTTTGCTTTTCACGTATGTTACGTTTCACATAATCACTCCTTAGTTGTTTCTGATATACTGTATGGGGTTCAGGAGTGTTTACTCGAGCCCTATTTCTCTTGTTGATATATAGATATTTAAAAGCAGCGCACAGCTGTGAGAGACTCTTTGACATTTCCTTTACTGAGGCTTACGATTAATAACACTAGCTATCCATTATGGAGGGTCAGGGCCTCTCCTTTTCAAAAGAAGAGGTGGATGCTCTGCTTAGTGACAACACCCTTTTTTCTGATCCTCTCTTAGCACATGCTATATCCCAAACAGGGGATTGGGATAAACTAGGTGAACTCAAACGTAGCCGTATTAGGGCCATCCTTCATGGCACCATGATCAAGGAATATCTTAACAACAATGCAGCACCGAAAGGGCTATTAGTCACCAATGCCCCAAGGATATTCATTGATGATGCTCTGTTCCGCAAAAGAATGGGCGCAAATTGCATGGCACTGCACCAGGGATTGGGGTATTTTGATCATTAAGACCGCACTGCACCTATCAGAAGCTCTCCTTATTGATATTCAAACCACGGAATCCCACATAAAAACAACTATCACTGGGTATAAGAAAAGGCTTGAAGAACTGAATAAGGAACAACATGAGTTTAAAGAAAACCTAGCCCAGTCAAAGTCTCAAAAACTACAAAAGGACCTAAAACGTTGGTCCTACGCTAAGGTCTGTCCCTACTCATGCCCTGACTATACACCCACACCGACATCGGGATATAATTCCGATACCTTGGTGGATTCTAACACTAGTAGGTCTAGTACTGATAGCGTGGGCAAAAGAGGAAGAGGGAGAGGGCGTGGTAGAGGACGGGGGCAACAACACCAACCACAATACCCCTTCCAAGGTTGGCAACCACCCTATCCACAACCTGGGATGGTACCCTATCAACAGAATGCCTTTCAACCGCCTTTCCACCATATGTTGGGCTGGAACGCTCCTTTCGTCCCACAACCCCAGTTTAACCAACTACCCTACCCTCGTCCTTTTTTAGACAGAGGCAGACGGGGCAGGGGACGGCAGAAGGGCAATGTGCAGGTACATTGGGAACCACCAGAAACAATGGGGGACAATACCCGGAGCAGGTCAGGGGAGCAGAGACCAGGCCCAAGCAGTGGGAAACCCTAATTACTAACCTCTCATCCTATAGTCTCAACAAGGCTGAGGAGGATGTCCTAGAAAAAGGACTGGGTTTTATCCCAACTCCCAAATTAAATTGGTTCAAATTACATTGCGAACTGAGCGAATTCTTCAGAAAGTTACGATTGAAGAGTTTCTTTGAGAGCAGGGACAATGAGCCAAGACAAGTGACTAAGAGCGACACTGACTTTAGATTAAAGTCTACTTTTACTCCCCCTCCTAATATGATCCCACCGGAGATCCTGGCATTTGAACAGGCAGTTTTTCTGGAGGTGGAACAGTTACAGGAACCAACACCTTATAAGAATTTGACTACAGCGGAATTTCAAGCTATTCAGTCCCTAAAGCAGAATAAGGACATCATCATAAAGAGTGCAGATAAAGGGGGTGGGGTTGTTATTCAGAATAAGGCGGACTACGACAATGAGTGCAATCGCCTACTGAGCAACACTGCCAACTATATCCCACTTACTGAGGATCCAACTTCAGCTCTGCATGATGAAATTTGTGACCTTGTTTCCACGGCTGAGAGAGATGGGTATATTTCCAAAAAGGAGGCAGACTTCCTAACGACAACGGACAGAAAGGCACCTTATTTTTACATACTGCCCAAGACTCACAAAAATGTACTGCCTCCACCAGGGCGCCCGATTGTCTCGGGAATTGGTTCCCTTTTGGAACCTCTTTCCAAATATTGTGATTTTTTCCTGAGACCCATCATTGAGTCTACCAGTACGTACCTTAAGGATACAAAGAGCCTCCTTGCCCTGCTGAGTACCATCACCCTGCCCGAAGAGCCCTGCTTTCTTGTCACAATGGACATTGAAAGCCTTTATACCTGTATCCCACAGGACGATACCATCAAAGTTGTACAAGAGGCACTGGATAATACACCATGGGATTTCGTAACATCACGTTCCTTTGTGATAGAATATGCTACCTTGGCCCTCAAGTAGAACTATTTCGAACATGAAGGGAAAATCTACCTCCAAGCCACAGGCACTTCAATGGGCTGCACTTTTGCCCCTTCGGTGGCAGGTCTGTATGTGTTCAACTTTGAGGTCAAGAATATCCTGGGCCCGGGGGAGGAGCCAAGATGGCGACCGGAGCAGACGTGTAGGCTCTCGGCTCCGCCAGCTCTTGAGCCCCGCATCGATATCCTGCCTACTATCCTGGCACATTTTGGCGGCGGTACGTTTTGGAGGTTGCGCTGATTCTGTCCGCGTTCTCCCGAGATCTCTACCTGCCCGGTGACCGGAGTTACCTACGAGGCTGTCTCGCGGCTCTGGCCCCAGCTTGAGCCGCCGTGCGCCGCCGGACTTGGAAGGACGAATGGCGGCCGCTGACCGGTTGGTGCCGGCGGCTGGGAAATGCCACCTTCTGAACAAGGTGAGGACCGGATTACATTGCCCTGCTGTGGTTTCTCGCACACTGTGATTGCCGCACGAACGCGAGGAAGGGATATGCTGTGCGTTTGGCTTCTTTGTGCAGTGCTGGAGGTGTGCTGCTTAGCCTTCATTGCCGTTTTCGCCCGTCATCGGCGAACTGATCCTGTTTTGCTCCGACTCTACATCTGAGCCAAGACGGCTCTCTACAAGGGACGATCGATTGCAGTTAGCCTTGGCAATATCGGTGGCTCGGACTGCAGCTTATTCATGCCGCACCCGCCCCAGCTTCCGCGTTGGATTGCCGACAAGATGGAGGTGCTCCATGACTCACAATATGGGGTAGATCGTCTACCCTCGCCCTGTGATTGCAGTAACCGGACTGAGCTGAGGCACGGATTCCGGGAACCCCCTCGTGATCCTGAGACAGAGGGTCCGCAGTCCGCTCTGACCTACGGGACCGTCCTCGCTGCCCTTTGGGATCTGCGATCTGCGCTGGTACATGGCTCCCGCACACTGGGTGAGAAACTTGACGACATTGTGTTCGGACTGGGGCGGGAGCGGCGGGTCGGCTCCCGGCAACGCTTGGATTTGCCTTTGTTGACGATTGATGGGGCTACAATGCTTGCACATGTTTATGGCGGTGAGGGGACAGTTATTGACAGTACTGGCACACGCGGACTGCCATCCGCCGGCTCTACTCCTGCTACTTTGTTTCCCCTTCCTCCGAGGACTGAGTCTTTGTTTCTTTTACCATCGCAATTGACTTGGGCGCCATCTATGCGGCCTCTAGCCCTCACGATTGATGCTTCCTTGGGGCCTCCGTTTTCTCCACGGTGTAAAGTGAGCCATCGGGCTATTCTGGAGTCGCTCCTCATTGAGGACGACGCATTTCATGGGGACTGGCGACGTCCATTTTGTGGTCACGAGTCTTCCCCCTCCCATTCGTGGCCATTTTGTTTCATTGTTTCAGAGGGGGCTGACTTTCCTCGGAGGACACGTTTCGGGGGACATCCTAAATCGGGCCAGGGCTAGGTGCCTATCCTTCGTAGTTCTGACTCACTGGCAGACGGAGACTGGGATGGGGCTGCGTCGTAACTGATTCAGACGCACGACAAGTGATGACTCTCCCCATTTGGAATCGTAATTGTTTTTGCTAATCTAGTATTGATACGTGGGGTGGAGTATGTGTATGGGGCTGGGGTGACCGAGATCATATAGAATTGGCCCTCCTCCTGGTTCTTTCGTGATTCTTTTTCCTTTCTTCCTTTCTTTTTGCTGCATTTCGGGTACTCTTTTTTGGGCGACAGGCACACTGCAAGGGGGGGGTAGGCCGTAGCCTCTGCATGCGTGTAGGGTGGGGGGGATAGGGGGGAGGTTTTGTTTGTCTTCGGTTCTATGGGCCTTATTTTTCTTCTCTTTTGCTTTTGCTATTCTCTTTCCCCTTTCTTCTGGATCGGTGGGATGGCTCGGTGGTGGGGGGGGTGACGATGGCATGGGTTATGGTGAGTGATTACTTGTCTGTATCACACTGTGCTGCTATACTGCCTACGTCTTTGCTTGATTAATGATTGCTGATCGTGGTTGCCCGTTCCAATTTTTCTGTGGTTGTTTGGTCCCTGATCCTCCTGAGTCTCTATTTTTATAAACTATTTTATAAAATTTAAAATTAACCTTCATATCTTCTGTTTCCCGGCAGTTCGCTGATGTTTCAGTGTAACTTTAACTGTATGCAAATTTGTACTGTGATACTGCTGGGGTCCGTCAATCTGCAAATGCGTATACGATGCTTTCGAGGCCGGCCGGATGGTTGTAGGCCCGTATTTGTCTGCTTTTTTGAACAATAAAGGTTTTCAAAAAATTAAAAAAAAAAAAAAAAAAAAAGAATATCCTGGGCCCCACGAACCCCTTCTCTGCCAACATCATCTTTTGGCAAAGCTATATTGATGATGTGCTGATGATATGGAGCACTCATTACTTGATTTTTTTACGTGGCTTAATACTTGTGACCAGCATTTAAAGTTCACGCATGAATACTCCTCTGATACCATCACATTCCTGGATGTAACCATCAGTAGACGGGATACCCAACTGGAGACTAAAAATGTTTAAAAGCCCACTGCTAAAAATAACTTGTTATATTTTACAAGTTATCACCCCAGGGCCCTGCGGGAATATCTTCCCTACGGCCAGTTTCTAAGGCTGCGCCGTAATTGCAGTAATTTACCTGACTATAAACAACAAGCAGAGGAACTGACAACTAAACTGCAAAAAAAGGGGGTATCCGTCAAGGATAATTAACAACAGTCAGAGACGAGCAAGAAATCAACAGAGGGACACTCTTCTTGATGTAACTCCCAGGACCCGAAACACAGAAGATCCACTCACCTGTGTAACAACATATAATCCACTGTCCAATGCGGTCAGCAGGAGCATTTCCAAGCACTGGAAAATATTAACCAGCAACAGACACAAGTGGGATAAACCATTTTTTCGTATAAAAGAGCCACCAGTCTAAAAGATTCCTTGGTCCATACTCGCCCCAGGGATTTGACATTGACGAAACCGGGTGCCACAGTGCTTAATGCCTGGGGCTTACCAGCTGTCACTGGTCATTTCCCCTGCGGGAATTGCAATACATGCCACCTCACTACTCACACCAAAACATTAAATCTATCGAATGGCCAACTCTGGGAACAACGTGGCCATACAAATTGCAACACAGCCAATGTGATTTATCTAATATCTTGCCCTTGTGGCCTACAGTACATTGGCATGACGTCCAGACGCATTAAACTAAGAATAGGTGAGCATCACAGCAATATTCGCTGCCGAAAATCAACAACTAAGATGACTGCCCATTTTTTGGAGAAACAACATACTCCTAACGATATGCGCTGGACAATTCTGGAACAGGTGACGTTGGGATCTGAAGCAAAGTTGTTTGAAAAAGAACAACAATGGATTTATCGTCTGTCAACTAATAAGTCTGGACTTAATGACGAGATCCCGTGGGGATCAGTTTTGAGACGAAACTGACTCATTTATCATCCAGTCTTGTAGGTAAATTCCTGCATTTTGTTATTCTTACACCTACTGTGCGTGAGAGTGGGTCATCGTTACCACCTATTAACCCCAAACATTGGTTTATGTAATCTCTTATAGTAGTTTACACTGCTGTGGTTGGGTTCTCTCTGAGTCCCTTAGACAACAACAGGGGCTTCCACTAAGTTGGGCCGCATTACAGTTTATGTGCACACATTAGTCGCTCAAACCTGATCTGGGTGAATCAGATAGCAGTGTATTGCCCACACTTATTTATGATCCATTGAATCCAAACGATGTTGACCCTGTTATGCTACGGGAGGGGAGGTCTCTCTATAACAAGTATTTATACTTTGTTGGCACATACAACAAGACTTATTGACTGTTGTTCTTGTTTGTGATCAACATGGGTTCAAACGATGTTAATCCTGTTATTCTGACTATTCCATCTCGACAACAATGATTTACACTATTCTGGCACAGGCAGTAAGACTTACTCATTGTTGGCTTTAAGTTTATTGTTTTTGAATTTTACCCTCCAATGATATTCAATTGTAAATCTCTGAGCAATCTCCGAGAAGCCACGGGGTCTCGAACCCTGAATCCTCGTATTTCTACTTGGCCCCTTTAAATCTTTTCATAGCGCCCTAGGCAGGTCCACGTCATCGACGTCCGAGCACGTTGGACACGTGACCGGCTTGACACAGAATATGTAAACAGCCCGGCTCCGTTTCCTATCCACTTTCGGGCAGACGGCAGTCCCTGAACATAGGTGCTGGGCGGGGAGTCGCGAGCGTAGAAGTAAGTACGGGTCCAGCGTTTCTACCTGTCAGCTCGTTTCTGTTGGTGAGACAACAGTTTCACAGAGGAGTTTCTAACTTTTCACCTCCCTCCTGACTTATTTACAGAGGACGCCGCGTGAATATTTCCCACAACGCTCTGACCCAGGAAGTCATTGTTCTTCCTCGAATCTGTAAGTGCTCCCCTCCCCCTGCTCGGCACAGTTAATCCTGCTGTATTCATACAGTTTGCCACGGGTGTTTTCCCTCACTGAGGTCTTTAGTAATTTTTTGTAAGTCTTTTAAATTGGTAAAACGATTTCCTTGCCTTACCCAGCTTTAATACAGGTTGGGCACCAGCAAGGAGTTCCCAACCACTTAATTGGTATAAGCTTGGATACGCTGATATAATTACGTTTGCTGCATCCTTGGGAACTCATGTTTCAATAGTCCTTGCTTTTTAACTAATCTAAACAAGGCACTATTTATTAATCCCTCATTTAAAAGGTACTATAACCTTACCACTACACGATGGGGTTAAGGACACAGAGGCATTGTCGTGCCTTGATTGTTTTCTCATTACATGTAATTCATATGGATTACATGTTTATTGTTGTGTGTGTTTTAAGTTTCAGTCTGTTCTCTTTCTTTCCTCTACAGGTACCTTTGGCTACTGTACTCCACAGTGTGCCGGCACGGGTAATATCTGTGAGTAACTACCTTTTCTCTCTTCAATTTTTACATTTTTCACATTAAGTGCCTCACGGGAGGGTGTACCTTAGCGCGTACATACCACCGGAGTGCCATTTAGGTGTGGTCCTGACGAATGCTGTGCGATCCCGCTTTTTGACAAAAACAACAGGTGATGGACCGAATGTGGATCAATGTCACACACTCACCCCAGTCCAAAGATCTGGGCCCAAATCCATCGTTTTTTTGCACTCCACACCACCCTGGGTTAGACAATGGCGATATGCAAATCAACTCTGACCCTGTGCCCCATGGGAACAGTCCAGTCCGAACTACAAAAGCCATGTCCTTCCCAGAACGGAATCAAGCATCAAAAAAAACGATGGATTTGGGCCCAGATCTTTGGACTGGGGTGAGTGTGTGACATTGATCCACATTCGGGCCATCACCTGTTGTGTTTGCATATTCCGCCCTAAGTGCGCTGGGGATGCCCAGACGTGGGTCCCAGGCACTCTACACCACTGGAGTCAAGCTAGCCGGGCTGATGAGAGGTGTTACCTCGAAACCGGTCCGGTCCTCGGATGCTTGATTCCGTTCTGGGAAGGACATGGCTTTTGTAGTTTGGACTGGACTTTCCCATGGGGCACAGGGTCAGAGCTGATTTGCATATCGCCATTGTCTAACCCAGGGTGGTGTGGAGTGCAAAAAAACGATGGATTTGGGCCCAGATCTTTGGACTGGGGTGAGTGTGTGACATTGATCCACATTCGGTCCATCACCTGTTGTGTTTGCATATCCCGCTTTTTGACAGCAGAAACATGTTGACCAGATATTGTAATTAAGGACACAGGTCTCCTAATAAAGAACCTTTGGTTGTCTGGCTTTCACGCTTTTAACCCTAATACGGGTTGGCACGCATTAAATACTTTGTTTGGGTTCCAACCTTGTATTTTTTAACCTTGCACTCACATATTTTGCACATTCTTTTGAGTTTAATCACTATTACACTCACCATCAACCCGCTCCACTGTAACTCAGGCGTTGTAGCACGCTGGGGCGGCATTCGGCCACCCCAGCGGGGACCCGATGATGAAGCATGTCACCAACTAGAGGTGAGTGAGGGTCCTTCTAAACAAGAGGTTACTTGCCTTGCCCTGTTGGATGCAGTCATTCTTGTCCACAGGGTTGTTGCCTCCTGATTATTAGGATTGGACATGCCAAATCCTAGTTTTGCCTGAACCAGGTAGGGGTCCTGGAACAACCTGTCACTTTGATTTTGTTTTTGCTTTTCACGTATGTTACGTTTCACATAATCACTCCTTAGTTGTTTCTGATGGTACACAGTCAAAATATCGAGTTGATAATATCGAATTGCCATAATATCGAGTCCTTAAAGTCGAAGGTAAGAAATATCGACAACCTAAATTTCGACGTTGAAAATATCGATTTATGTGTGTGTTAACAATATCGAAGACATTAATGTCGAAATAGGAAATATCGAAGCTCAAAATATCGATAGGCAAAAATATCGACATTTAAAAGTGATATTTTAAAGTATAGTGAACTGCTCTGGGGTTTTTAAGATAATTCAGATATCAAGGGCGCACTGCCTCAATTTCTACGTTACGGTGTGTAGTAAAATTGTTCGATGTGTAGTGCGTAAAGAGCAGACGGAAAAACACCCTTAACCGTCTGAAAAGTCAAGGACTATATAACAATTACAAAGCTGTGCTCTCGCAACTACAATAAGGTGTCACAAATTTTAGTACAATGACCAAACTAATTCAATGAACAGAAGCAGATTCTTTAGTGTGTTTCTTGTTACAGCAAGATGATGGTTTATTGTATCCAGACTTGAGGAATTTCACAGTAAGCCGACACGTGTTTCGTCGTGTACATTTGAGTCAACACGACTCTTCAGGGCTTTAGACTCAACTCCAAATGTATGGGTTGAGAATAGTCTGGAACTTGTAGTAGCGTTCTATGTGGGTAGATTAGAGAGAGACACTGAGTCTTAAGATTCAAATTAATGGGTGAGTAGGAATGGTATATCCAGTATAGTCCGGTGCAAGATATTATTCTTGCCTTTATGTTCCGCTCTATTAGGTTGGACAAAGTCTTCAAATTTTAGCACTTAATACGGGTATGTATCAGGCAGTAACCGGGAGGGGATCCGTCTGTAGAAGTACTTCAGAAAACGGGTTCGTTTTCTCATTAGCGGTGTGCCGTAGAGCGGTATCCCTCCTCTGTTGGTTCCCGGTCGCCGTCGTTCGTGAATGTTTTAAAGTATGTTAAGTAATGATATAGTAAAAATGTTGTCTATATATAATTTAATTTATAATTATAATTTAATTAATTTTAGTTAAAAGTTTAGGAGCGGGATGTAGAGTTTATAGGGGATAAGGGTGGGTAGTGTTTTAAAAAAGTATAGTGTAATTATAGAATATTAAATGTTGAATTTTAAACAAATTTTCAAATTTTTGAAAATTATAATAAATATTTGTAATTTGCGAAATTGTATAGAAATGTATTGATTAGTGTTTAATGTTTGGTATAGTATTTTTGTGTATTTTGTGAAAAGTATTGTAAATATAAATTTTGTATGAAATATTTAATAAATACATTAAGTTAAATTTTAGGAGCGGGATGTAGAGTTTATAGGGGATAAGGGTGGGTAGTGTTTTAAAAAAGTATGGTGTAATTATATAATATTAAATTTCGAATTAAAAAAAAAATTTAAATTAGAAATTTATAATAAATATTCGAAAATTGCGAAATTGTATAGAATTTTTTTTATTATTGTTTAATGTTTGGTATAGTATTTTTGTGTATTTAGTGAAAAGTATTGTAAATATAAATTTTGTATTAAATATTTAATAAATACATTAAGTTAAATTTTAGGAGCGGGATGTAGAGTTTATAGGGGATAAGGGTGGGTAGTGTTTAAAAAAAGTATAGTGTAATTATATAATATTTAATTTCGAATTTTTCAAAAAAAATTAAAATTAGAAATTTATAATAAATAATCGAAAAATGCAAAATTGTATAGAATATTGTTAATTATTGTTTAATGTTTGGTATAGTTTTTTAGGGTCTTTAGTAAAAAGTATTGTAAATATAAATTTAGTATTACATCTTTAATACATAAATTACGTTATTTTTTAGGAGCGGGATGTAGAGTTTATAGGGGATAAGGGTGGGTAGTGTTTTAAAAAATAGTAGTATAAAACTAGAATTTATAATTTCGCATTTCATATAAATGTAAAAAAAACGAAATTTTATAAATATTTTCGATTTTCACCTAGTTGTTTTGAATTTAATTTTTGTTTGTAGAATGTTTGGTACAGTATTATTTGTTATATACAAAAATGGATTAGATATATAATTTCTGTATTAATTTATAGTTATATTATTTATGTAAACATTTTAGGAGTGTCATGTAGAGTTAATAGGGGTTAAGGGTGGGTAGTTTATTAAACATTTAGAGTGTAAACATTTTTTAACAAATTTCGCAATTATAAAATTTTAACAAAAATGAGAAAATTAAAAAAAAATTACACATTGTGCGAAATTGGAAATAACAATAATGATTTATGTATAAAGTTTGATAGTGTGTCATTGGGTATATAGTGGGTATATTTATGAAAGTAATCTTGTGTTTATAAGGAAAAAAGGAAATATTTATTGTTCAATTTAAAGAATTTAGAAATAAAAATTTGTAATATAAATTTTGTACTATTAAACGGATATTGTTTGAAATAGTATGTTAGTTCATACAACATATTACAAGTATATGAATTATGGAAAGTGTGTAGCACTTAACTGCATTAAGTGTTAATTGGATGCAATTACTCGAATTTAATGGTGATTGGAGTAGGAATAGTAAATTATTAAGGTTTAGTGTCCAGCCCTTACTCTAATTAAATGGTGATTGGAGTAGGAATAGTAAATTTAATAGGGTCTGTGTCCAGCACTTACCCTAATTAAATGGTGATTGGAGTTGGAATAGTAAATTATTAAGGTTTAGTGTCCAGCACTTACCCTAACTAAATGGTGATTGGAGTTGGAATAGTAAATTATTAAGGTTTAGTGTCCAGCACTTACTCTAATTAAATGGTGATTGGAGTTGGAATAGTAAATTAAATAGGTTCTGTGTCCAGCACTTACCCTAATTAAATGGTGATTGGAGTTGGAATAGTAAATTATTAAGGTTTAGTGTCCAGCACTTACTCTAATTAAATGGTGATTGGAGTTGGAATAGTAAATTATTAAGGTTTAGTGTCCAGCACTTACCGAAATTAAATGGTGATTGGAGTTGGAATAGTAAATTAAATAGGTTCTGTGTCCAGCAATTACCCTAATTAAATGGTGACTGGAGTTGGAATGGTAAATTAAATATGTTCTGTGTCCAGCACTTACCCTAATTAAATGGTGATTGGAGTTGGAATAGTAAATGATTAAGGTTTAGTGTCCAGCACTTACTCTAATTAAATGGTGATTGGAGTTGGAATAGTAAATTATTAAGGTTTAGTGTCCAGAACTTACTCAAATTAAATGGTGATTGGAGTTGGAATATTAAAATATTAAGATTTATTGTCCAGCACTTACTCTAATTAAATGGTGATTGGAGTTGGAATAGTAAATTTACTAGGTTCTGTGTCCAGCACTTACTCTAATTAAATGGTGATTGGAGTTGGAATAGTAAATTAAATAAGTTTTGTGTCCAGCACTTACACTAATTAAATGGTGATTGGAGTTGGAATAGTAAATTATTAATGTTTAGTGTCCAGCACTTACCCAAATTAAATGGTGATTGGAGTTGGAATAGTAAATTAAATAGTTTCTGTGTCCAGCACTTAGACTAGTTAAATGGTGATTGGAGTTGGAATAGTAAATTATTAAGGTTTAGTGTCCAGCACTTACTCTGATTAAATGGTGATTGGAGTAGGAATAGTAAGTTTAATAGGGTCTGTGTCCAGCACTTACCCTAATTAAATGGCGATTGGAGTTGGAATAGTAAAATATTAAGGTTTAGTGTCCAGCACTTACTCTAATTAAATGAAGATTGGAGTTGGAATAGTAAATTATTAAGGTTTAGTGTCCAGCACTTACCCAAATTAAATGGTGATTGGAGTTGGAATAGTAAATTAAATAGGTTCTGTGTCCAGCACTTACCCTAATTAAATGGTGATTGGAGTGGGAATAGTAAATTAAATAGGTTCCGTGTCCAGCACTTATCCTTATTAAATGGTGATTGGAGTTGGAATAGTAAATGATTAAGGTTTAGTGTCCAGCACTTACTCTAATTAAATGGTGATTGGAGTTGGAATAGTAAATTATTAAGGTTTAGTGTCCAGCACTTACTCAAATTAAATGGTGATTGGAGTTGGAATAGTACATTTTTAAGATTTAGTGTCCAGCACTTACTCTAATTCAATGTTGATTGGAGTTGGAATAGTAAATTTACTAGGTTCTGTGTCCAGCACTTACTCTAATTAAATGGTAATTGGAGTTGGAATAGTAAATTAAATAAGTTCTGTGTCCAGCACTTACACTAATTAAATGGTGATTGGAGTTGGAATAGTAAATTATTAATGTTTAGTGTTCTGCACTTACCCAAATTAATTGGTGATTGGAGTTGGAATAGTAAATTAAATAGGTTCTGTGTCCAGCAGTTACACTAATTAAATGGTGATTGGAGTTGGAATAGTACATTATTAAGGTTTAGTGTCCAGCACTTACTCTAATTAAATGGTGATTGGAGTAGGAATAGTAAATTTAATAGGTTCTGTGTCCAGCAATTACCCTAATTAAATGGTGACTGGAGTTGGAATAGTAAATTAAATATGTTCTGTGTCCAGCACTTACCCTAATTAAATGGTGATTGGAGTTGGAATAGTAAATGATTAAGGTTTAGTGTCCAGCACTTACTCTAATTAAATGGTGATTGGAGTTGGAATAGTAAATTATTAACGTTTAGTGTCCAGCACTTACTCAAATTAAATGGTGATTGGAGTTGGAATATTAAAATATTAAGATTTATTGTCCAGCACTTACTCTAATTAAATGGTGATTGGAGTTGGAATAGTAAATTTACTAGGTTCTGTGTCCAGCACTTACTCTAATTAAATGGTGATTGGAGTTGGAATAGTAAATTAAATAAGTTCTGTGTCCAGCACTTACACTAATTAAATGGTGATTGGAGTTGGAATAGTAAATTATTAATGTTTAGTGTCCAGCACTTACCCAAATTAAATGGTGATTGGAGTTGGAATAGTAAATTAAATAGTTTCTGTGTCCAGCACTTACACTAGTTAAATGGTGATTGGAGTTGGAATAGTAAATTATTAAGGTTTAGTGTCCAGCACTTACTCTGATTAAATGGTGATTGGAGTTGGAATAGTAAATTATTAAGGTTTAGTGTTCAGCACTTACCCAAATTAAATGGTGATTGGAGTTGGAACAGTAAATTAAATAGGTTCTGTGTCCAGCACTTACCCTAATTAAATGGTGATTGGAGTGGGAATAGTAAATTAAATAGGTTCTGTGTTCAGCACTTATCCTTATTAAATGGTGATTGGAGTTGGAATAGTAAATGATTAAGGTTTAGTGTCCAGCACTTACTCTAATTAAATGGTGATTGGAGTTGGAATAGTAAATTATTAAGGTTTAGTGTCCAGCACTTACTCAAATTAAATGGTGATTGGAGTTGGAATAGTACATTTTTAAGATTTAGTGTCCAGCACTTACTCTAATTCAATGTTGATTGGAGTTGGAATAGTAAATTTACTAGGTTCTGTGTCCAGCACTTACTCTAATTAAATGGTAATTGGAGTTGGAATAGTAAATTAAATAAGTTCTGTGTCCAGCACTTACACTAATTAAATGGTGATTGGAGTTGGAATAGTAAATTATTAATGTTTAGTGTTCTGCACTTACCCAAATTAATTGGTGATTGGAGTTGGAATAGTAAATTAAATAGGTTCTGTGTCCAGCAGTTACACTAATTAAATGGTGATTGGAGTTGGAATAGTACATTATTAAGGTTTAGTGTCCAGCACTTACTCTAATTAAATGGTGATTGGAGTAGGAATAGTAAATTTAATAAGTTCTGTGTCCAGCACTTACCCTAATTAAATGGTGATCGGAGTTGGAATAGTAAATTATTAAGGTTTAGTGTCCAGCACTTACTCTAATTAAATGGTGATTGGAGTAGGAATAGTAAATTTAATAGGGTCCGTGTCCAGCACTTACCCTAATTAAATGGTGATTGGAGTTGGAATATTAAATTATTAAGGTTTAGTGTCCAGCACTTACCCTAATTAAATGGTGATTGGAGTTGGAATAGTAAATTATTAAGGTTTAGTGTCCAGCACTTACTGTAATTAAATGGTGATTGGAGTTGGAATAGTAAATTAAATAGGTTCTGTGTCCAGAACTTACCCTAATTAAATGGTGATTGGAGTTGGAATAGTAAATTATTAAGGTTTAGTGTCCAGCACTCACTCTAATTAAATGGTGATTGGAGTTGGAATAGTAAATTATTAAGTTTTAGTGTTCAGCACTTACCCAAATTAAATGGTGATTGGAGTTGGAATAGTAAATTAAATAGGTTCTGTGTCCAGCAATTACCCTAATTAAATGGTGATTGGAGTTGGAATAGTAAATTAAATAGGTTCTGTGTCCAGAACTTACCCTAATTAAATGATGATTGGAGTTGGAATAGTAAATTATTAAGGTTTAGTGTCCAGCACTTACTCAAATTAAATGGTGATTGGAGTTGGAATATTAAAATATCAAGATTTATTGTCCAGGACTTACTCTAATTAAATGGTGATTGGAGTTGGAATAGTAAATTTACTAGGTTCTGTGTCCAGCACTTACTCTAATTAAATGGTGATTGGAGTTGGAATAGTAAATTAAATAAGTTCTGTGTCCAGCACTTACACTAATTAAATGGTGATTGGAGTTGGAATAGTAAATTATTAATGTTTAGTGTCCAGCACGTACCCAAATTAAATGGTGATTGGAGTTGGAATAGTAAATTAAGTAGGTTCTGTGTCCAGCACTTACACTAATTAAATGGTGATTGGAGTTGGAATAGTAAATTATGAAGGTTTAGTGTCCAGCACTTACTCTAATTAAATGGTGATTGGAGTAGGAATAGTAAATTTAATAGGGTCTGTGTCCAGCACTTACCCTAATTAAATGGTGATTGGAGTTGGAATAGTAAATTATTAAGGTTGAGTGTCCAGCACTTACTCTAATTAAATGGTGATTGGAGTTGGAATAGTAAATTATTAAGGTTTAGTGCCCAGCACTTACCCAAATTAAATGGTGATTGGAGTTGAAATAGTAAATTAAATAGGTTCTTTGTCCAGCACTTACCCTAATTAAATGGTGATTGGAGTTGGAATAGTAAATTAAATAGGTTCTGTGTCCAGCACTTACCCTAATTAAATGGTGATTGGAGTTGGAATAGTAAATTAAATAGGTTCTGTGTCCAGCACTTACCCTAATTAAATGGTGATTGGAGTTGGAATAGTAAATGATTAAGGTTTAGTGTCCAGCACTTACTCTAATTAAATGGTGATTGGAGTTGGAATAGTAAATTATTAAGGTTTAGTGTCCAGCACTTACTTAAATTAAATGGTGATTGGAGTTGGAATAGTAAATTAAATAGGTTCTGTGTCCAGCACTTACACTAATTAAATGGTGATTGGAGTTGGAATAGTAAATTATTAATGTTTAGTGTCCAGCACTTACCCAAATTAAATGGTGATTGGAGTTGGAATAGTAAATTAAATAGGTTCTGTGTCCAGCACTTACACTAATTAAATGGTGATTGGAGTTGGAATAGTAAATTATTAAGGTTTAGTGTCCAGCGCTTACTCTAATTAAATGGTGATTGGAGTAGGAATAGTAAATTTAATAGGTTCTGTGTCCAGCACTTACCCTAATTAAATGGTAATTGGAGTTGGAATAGTAAATTATTAAGGTTTAGTGTCCAGCACTTACTCTAATTAAATGGTGATTGGAGTTGGAATATTAAATTATTAAGATTTAGTGTCCAGCACTTACTCTAATTCAATGGTGATTGGAGTTGGAATAGTAAATTTACTAGGTTCTGTGTCCAGCACTTACTCTAATTAAATGGTGATTGGAGTTGGAATAGTAAATTAAATAGGTTCTGTGTCCAGCACTTACACTAATTAAATGGTGATTGGAGTTGGAATAGTAAATTATTAAGGTTTAGTGTCCAGCACTTACTCTAATTAAATGGTGATTGGAGTAGGAATAGTAAATTTAATAGGTTCTGTGTCCAGCACTTACCCTAATTAAATGGTGATTGGAGTTGGAATAGTAAATTATTAAGGTTTAGTGTCCAGCACTTACTCTAATTCAATGGTGATTGGAGTTTGAATAGAAAATTTACTAGGTTCTGTGTCCAGCACTTACTCTAATTAAATGGTGATTGGAGTTGGAATAGTAAATTAAATAAGTTATGTGTCCAGCACTTACACTAATTAAATGGGGATTGGAGTTGGAATAGTAAATTATTAATGTTTAGTGTTCTGCACTTACCCAAATTAAATGGTGATTGGAGTTGGAATAGTAAATTAAATAGGTTCTGTGTCCAGCAGTTACACTAATTAAATGGTGATTGGAGTTGAAATAGTAAATTATTAAGGTTTAGTGTCCAGCACTTACTCTAATTAAATGGTGATTGGAGTAGGAATAGTAAATTTAATAGGTTCTGTGTCCAGCACTTACCCTAATTAAATGGTGATTGGAGTTGGAATAGTAAATTAAATAGGTTCTGTGTCCAGCACTTACCCTAATTAAATGGTGATTGGAGTGGGAATAGTAAATTAAATAGGTTCTGTGTTCAGCACTTATCCTTATTAAATGGTGATTGGAGTTGGAATAGTAAATGATTAAGGTTTAGTGTCCAGCACTTACTCTAATTAAATGGTGATTGGAGTTGGAATAGTAAATTATTAAGGTTTAGTGTCCAGCACTTACTCAAATAAATGGTGATTGGAGTTGGAATAGTACATTTTTAAGATTTAGTGTCCAGCACTTACTCTAATTCAATGTTGATTGGAGTTGGAATAGTAAATTTACTAGGTTCTGTGTCCAGCACTTGCTCTAATTAAATGGTAATTGGAGTTGGAATAGTAAATTAAATAAGTTCTGTGTCCAGCACTTACACTAATTAAATGGTGATTGGAGTTGGAATAGTAAATTATTAATGTTTAGTGTTCTGCACTTACCCAAATTAATTGGTGATTGGAGTTGGAATAGTAAATTAAATAGGTTCTGTGTCCAGCAGTTACACTAATTAAATGGTGATTGGAGTTGGAATAGTACATTATTAAGGTTTAGTGTCCAGCACTTACTCTAATTAAATGGTGATTGGAGTAGGAATAGTAAATTTAATAAGTTCTGTGTCCAGCACTTACCCTAATTAAATGGTGATCGGAGTTGGAATAGTAAATTATTAAGGTTTAGTGTCCAGCACTTACTCTAATTAAATGGTGATTGGAGTAGGAATAGTAAATTTAATAGGGTCCGTGTCCAGCACTTACCCTAATTAAATGGTGATTGGAGTTGGAATATTAAATTATTAAGGTTTAGTGTCCAGCACTTACCCTAATTAAATGGTGATTGGAGTTGGAATAGTAAATTATTAAGGTTTAGTGTCCAGCACTTACTGTAATTAAATGGTGATTGGAGTTGGAATAGTAAATTAAGTAGGTTCTGTGTCCAGAACTTACCCTAATTAAATGGTGATTGGAGTTGGAATAGTAAATTATTAAGGTTTAGTGTCCAGCACTCACTCTAATTAAATGGTGATTGGAGTTGGAATAGTAAATTATTAAGGTTTAGTGTTCAGCACTTACCCAAATTAAATGGTGATTGGAGTTGGAATAGTAAATTAAATAGGTTCTGTGTCCAGCAATTACCCTAATTAAATGGTGATTGGAGTTGGAATAGTAAATTAAATAGGTTCTATGTCCAGAACTTACCCTAATTAAATGATGATTGGAGTTGGAATAGTAAATTATTAAGGTTTAGTGTCCAGCACTTACTCAAATTAAATGGTGATTGGAGTTGGAATATTAAAATATCAAGATTTATTGTCCAGGACTTACTCTAATTAAATGGTGATTGGAGTTGGAATAGTAAATTTACTAGGTTCTGTGTCCAGCAGTTACTCTAATTAAATGGTGATTGGAGTTGGAATAGTAAATTAAATAAGTTCTGTGTTTAGCACTTACACTAATTAAATGGTGATTGGAGTTGGAATAGTAAATTATTAATGTTTAGTGTCCAGCACGTACCCAAATTAAATGGTGATTGGAGTTGGAATAGTAAATTAAGTAGGTTCTGTGTCCAGCACTTACACTAATTAAATGGTGATTGGAGTTGGAATAGTAAATTATGAAGGTTTAGTGTCCAGCACTTACTCTAATTAAATGGTGATTGGAGTAGGAATAGTAAATTTAATAGGGTCTGTGTCCAGCACTTACCCTAATTAAATGGTGATTGGAGTTGGAATAGTAAATTATTAAGGTTGAGTGTCCAGCACTTACTCTAATTAAATGGTGATTGGAGTTGGAATAGTACATTATTAAGGTTTAGTGTCCAGCACTTACCCAAATTAAATGGTGATTGGAGTTGAAATAGTAAATTAAATAGGTTCTGTGTCCAGCACTTACCCTAATTAAATGGTGATTGGAGTTGGAATAGTAAATTAAATAGGTTCTGTGTCCAGCACTTACCCTAATTAAATGGTGATTGGAGTTGGAATAGTAAATGATTAAGGTTTAGTGTCCAGCACTTACTCTAATTAAATGGTGATTGGAGTTGGAATAGTAAATTATTAAGGTTTAGTGTCCAGCACTTACTTAAATTAAATGGTGATTGGAGTTGGAATAGTAAATTAAATAGGTTCTGTGTCCAGCACTTACACTAATTAAATGGTGATTGGAGTTGGAATAGTAGATTATTAATGTTTAGTGTCCAGCACTTACCCAAATTAAATGGTGATTGGAGTTGGAATAGTAAATTAAATAGGTTCTGTGTCCAGCACTTACACTAATTAAATGGTGATTGGAGTTGGAATAGTAAATTATTAAGGTTTAGTGTCCAGCGCTTACTCTAATTAAATGGTGATTGGAGTAGGAATAGTAAATTTAATAGGTTCTGTGTCCAGCACTTACCCTAATTAAATGGTAATTGGAGTTGGAATAGTAAATTATTAAGGTTTAGTGTTCTGCACTTACCCAAATTAAATGGTGATTGGAGTTGGAATAGTAAATTAAATAGGTTCTGTGTCCAGCAGTTACACTAATTAAATGGTGATTGGAGTTGAAATAGTAAATTATTAAGGTTTAGTGTCCAGCACTTACTCTAATTAAATGGTGATTGGAGTAGGAATAGTAAATTTAATAGGTTCTGTGTCCAGCACTTACCCTAATTAAATGGTGATTGGAGTTGGAATAGTAAATTAAATAGGTTCTGTGTCCAGCACTTACCCTAATTAAATGGTGATTGGAGTGGGAATAGTAAATTAAATAGGTTCTGTGTTCAGCACTTATCCTTATTAAATGGTGATTGGAGTTGGAATAGTAAATGATTAAGGTTTAGTGTCCAGCACTTACTCTAATTAAATGGTGATTGGAGTTGGAATAGTAAATTATTAAGGTTTAGTGTCCAGCACTTACTCAAATAAATGGTGATTGGAGTTGGAATAGTACATTTTTAAGATTTAGTGTCCAGCACTTACTCTAATTCAATGTTGATTGGAGTTGGAATAGTAAATTTACTAGGTTCTGTGTCCAGCACTTGCTCTAATTAAATGGTAATTGGAGTTGGAATAGTAAATTAAATAAGTTCTGTGTCCAGCACTTACACTAATTAAATGGTGATTGGAGTTGGAATAGTAAATTATTAATGTTTAGTGTTCTGCACTTACCCAAATTAATTGGTGATTGGAGTTGGAATAGTAAATTAAATAGGTTCTGTGTCCAGCAGTTACACTAATTAAATGGTGATTGGAGTTGGAATAGTACATTATTAAGGTTTAGTGTCCAGCACTTACTCTAATTAAATGGTGATTGGAGTAGGAATAGTAAATTTAATAAGTTCTGTGTCCAGCACTTACCCTAATTAAATGGTGATCGGAGTTGGAATAGTAAATTATTAAGGTTTAGTGTCCAGCACTTACTCTAATTAAATGGTGATTGGAGTAGGAATAGTAAATTTAATAGGGTCCGTGTCCAGCACTTACCCTAATTAAATGGTGATTGGAGTTGGAATATTAAATTATTAAGGTTTAGTGTCCAGCACTTACCCTAATTAAATGGTGATTGGAGTTGGAATAGTAAATTATTAAGGTTTAGTGTCCAGCACTTACTGTAATTAAATGGTGATTGGAGTTGGAATAGTAAATTAAGTAGGTTCTGTGTCCAGAACTTACCCTAATTAAATGGTGATTGGAGTTGGAATAGTAAATTATTAAGGTTTAGTGTCCAGCACTCACTCTAATTAAATGGTGATTGGAGTTGGAATAGTAAATTATTAAGGTTTAGTGTTCAGCACTTACCCAAATTAAATGGTGATTGGAGTTGGAATAGTAAATTAAATAGGTTCTGTGTCCAGCAATTACCCTAATTAAATGGTGATTGGAGTTGGAATAGTAAATTAAATAGGTTCTATGTCCAGAACTTACCCTAATTAAATGATGATTGGAGTTGGAATAGTAAATTATTAAGGTTTAGTGTCCAGCACTTACTCAAATTAAATGGTGATTGGAGTTGGAATATTAAAATATCAAGATTTATTGTCCAGGACTTACTCTAATTAAATGGTGATTGGAGTTGGAATAGTAAATTTACTAGGTTCTGTGTCCAGCAGTTACTCTAATTAAATGGTGATTGGAGTTGGAATAGTAAATTAAATAAGTTCTGTGTTTAGCACTTACACTAATTAAATGGTGATTGGAGTTGGAATAGTAAATTATTAATGTTTAGTGTCCAGCACGTACCCAAATTAAATGGTGATTGGAGTTGGAATAGTAAATTAAGTAGGTTCTGTGTCCAGCACTTACACTAATTAAATGGTGATTGGAGTTGGAATAGTAAATTATGAAGGTTTAGTGTCCAGCACTTACTCTAATTAAATGGTGATTGGAGTAGGAATAGTAAATTTAATAGGGTCTGTGTCCAGCACTTACCCTAATTAAATGGTGATTGGAGTTGGAATAGTAAATTATTAAGGTTGAGTGTCCAGCACTTACTCTAATTAAATGGTGATTGGAGTTGGAATAGTACATTATTAAGGTTTAGTGTCCAGCACTTACCCAAATTAAATGGTGATTGGAGTTGAAATAGTAAATTAAATAGGTTCTGTGTCCAGCACTTACCCTAATTAAATGGTGATTGGAGTTGGAATAGTAAATTAAATAGGTTCTGTGTCCAGCACTTACCCTAATTAAATGGTGATTGGAGTTGGAATAGTAAATGATTAAGGTTTAGTGTCCAGCACTTACTCTAATTAAATGGTGATTGGAGTTGGAATAGTAAATTATTAAGGTTTAGTGTCCAGCACTTACTTAAATTAAATGGTGATTGGAGTTGGAATAGTAAATTAAATAGGTTCTGTGTCCAGCACTTACACTAATTAAATGGTGATTGGAGTTGGAATAGTAGATTATTAATGTTTAGTGTCCAGCACTTACCCAAATTAAATGGTGATTGGAGTTGGAATAGTAAATTAAATAGGTTCTGTGTCCAGCACTTACACTAATTAAATGGTGATTGGAGTTGGAATAGTAAATTATTAAGGTTTAGTGTCCAGCGCTTACTCTAATTAAATGGTGATTGGAGTAGGAATAGTAAATTTAATAGGTTCTGTGTCCAGCACTTACCCTAATTAAATGGTAATTGGAGTTGGAATAGTAAATTATTAAGGTTTAGTGTCCAGCACTTACTCTAATTAAATGGTGATTGGAGTTGGAATATTAAATTATTAAGATTTAGTGTCCAGCACTTACTCTAATTCAATGGTGATTGGAGTTGGAATAGTAAATTTACTAGGTTCTGTGTCCAGCACTTACTCTAATTAAATGGTGATTGGAGTTGGAATAGTAAATTAAATAGGTTCTGTGTCCAGCACTTACACTAATTAAATGGTGATTGGAGTTGGAATAGTAAATTATTAAGGTTTAGTGTCCAGCACTTACTCTATTTAAATGGTGATTGGAGTAGGAATAGTAAATTTAATAGGTTCTGTGTCCAGCACTTACCCTAATTAAATGGTGATTGGAGTTGGAATAGTAAATTATTAAGGTTTAGTGTCCAGCACTTACTCTAATTCAATGGTGATTGGAGTTTGAATAGTAAATTTACTAGGTTCTGTGTCCAGCACTTACTCTAATTAAATGGTGATTGGAGTTGGAATAGTAAATTAAATAAGTTATGTGTCCAGCACTTACACTAATTAAATGGGGATTGGAGTTGGAATAGTAAATTATTAATGTTTAGTGTTCTGCACTTACCCAAATTAAATGGTGATTGGAGTTGGAATAGTAAATTAAATAGGTTCTGTGTCCAGCAGTTACACTAATTAAATGGTGATTGGAGTTGAAATAGTAAATTATTAAGGTTTAGTGTCCAGCACTTACTCTAATTAAATGGTGATTGGAGTAGGAATAGTAAATTTAATAGGTTCTGTGTCCAGCACTAACCCTAATTAAATGGTGATTGGAGTTGGAATAGTAAATTATTAAGGTTTAGTGTCCAGCACTTACTCTAATTAAATTGTGATTGGAGTAGGAATAGTAAATTTAATAGGGTCTGTGTCCAGCACTTACCCTAATTAAATGGTGATTGGAGTTGGAATAGTAAATTGTTAAGGTTTAGTGTCCAGCACTTACCCTAATTAAATGGTGATTGGAGTTTGAATAGTAAATTATTAAGGTTTAGTGTCCAGCACTTACTGTAATTAAATGGTGATTGGAGTTGGAATAGTAAATTAAATAGGTTCTGTGTCCAGCACTTACCCTAATTAAATGGTGATTGGAGTTGGAATAGTAAATTATTAAGGTTTAGCGTCCAGCACTCACTCTAATTAAATGGTGATTGGAGTTGGAATAGTAAATTTTTAAGGTTTAGTGTCCAGCACTTACCCAACTTAAATGGTGATTGGAGTTGGAATAGTAAATTAAATAGGTTCTGTGTCCAGCAATTACCCTAATTAAATGGTGATTGGAGTTGGAATAGTAAATTATTAAGGTTTAGTGTCCAGCACTTACTCTAATTAAATGGTGATTGGAGTAGGAATAGTAAATTTAATAGGGTCTGTGTCCAGCACTTACCCTAATTAAATGGTGATTGGAGTTGGAATAGTAAATTGTTAAGGTTTAGTGTCCAGCACTTACCCTAATTAAATAGTGATTGGAGTTGGAATAGTAAATTATTAAGGTTTAGTGTCCAGCACTTACTGTAATTAAATGATGATTGGAGTTAGAATAGTAAATTAAATAGGTTCTGTGTCCAGCACTTACCCTAATTAAATGGTGATTGGAGTTGGAATAGTAAATGATTAAGGTTTAGTGTCCAGCACTTACTCTAATTAAATGGGGATTGGAGTTGGAATAGTAAATTATTAAGGTTTAGTGTCCAGCACTTACTCAAATTAAATGGTGATTAGAGTTGGAATATTAAAATATCAAGATTTATTGTCCAGGACTTACTCTAATTAAATGGTGATTGGAGTTGGAATAGTAAATTTACTAGGTTCTGTGTCCAGCACTTACTTTAATTAAATGGTGATTGGAGTTGGAATAGTAAATTAAATAAGTTCTGTGTCCAGCACTTACACTAATTAAATGGTGATTGGAGTTGGAATAGTAAATTATTAATGTTTAGTGTCCAGCACTTACCCAAATTAAATGGTGATTGGAGTTGGAATAGTAAATTAAATAGGTTCTGTGTCCAGCACTTACACTAATTAAATGGTGATTGGAGTTGGAATAGTAAATTATTAAGGTTTAGTGTCCAGCACTTACTCTAATTAAATGGTGATTGGAGTAGGAATAGTGCATTTAATAGGGTCTGTGTCCAGCACTTACCCTAATTAAATGGTGATTGGAGTTGGAATAGTAAATTATTAAGGTTTAGTGTCCAGCACTTACTCTAATTAAATGGTGATTGGAGTTGGAATAGTAAATTATTAAGGTTTAGTGTCCAGCACTTACCAAAATTAAATGGTGATTGGAGTTGGAATAGTAAATTAAATAGGTTCTGTGTCCAGCACTTACCCTAATTAAATGGTGTTTGGAGTTGGAATAGTAAATTAAATAGGTTCTGTGTCCAGCACTTACCCTAATTAAATGGTGATTGGAGTTTGAATAGTAAATGATTAAGTTTTAGTGTCCAGCACTTACTTAAATTAAATGGTGATTGGAGTTGGAATATTAAATTATTAAGATTTAGTGTCCAGCACTTACTCTAATTCAATGTTGATTGGAGTTGGAATAGTAAATTTACTAGGTTCTGTGTCCAGCACTTACTCTAATTAAATGGTAATTGCAGTTGGAATAGTAAATTAAATAAGTTCTGTGTCCAGCACTTACACTAATTAAATGGTGATTGGAGTTGGAATAGTAAATTATTAAGGTTTAGTGTCCAGCACTTACCCAAATTAAATGGTGATTGGAGTTGGAATAGTAAATTAAATAGGTTCTGTGTCCAGCACTTACCCTAATTAAATGGTGATTGGAGTTGGAATAGTAAATTATTAAGGTTTAGTATCCAGCACTTACTCTAATTAAATGGTGATTGGAGTTGGAATATTAAATTATTAAGATTTAGTGTCCAGCACTTACTCTAATTCAATGGTGATTGGAGTTGGAATAGTAAATTTACTAGGTTCTGTGTCCAGCACTTACTCTAATTAAATGGTGATTGGAGTTGGAATAGTAAATTAAATAAGTTCTGTGTCCAGCACTTACCCAAATTAAATGGTGATTGGAGTTGGAATAGTAAATTAAATAGGTTCTGTGTCCAGCACTTACCCTAATTAAATGGTGATTGGAGTTGGAATAGTAAATTAAGTAGGTTCTGTGTCCAGCACTTACCCTAATTAAATGGTGATTGGAGTTGGAATAGTAAATTAAATAAGTTCTGTGTCCAGCACTTACCCTAATTAAATTGTGATTGGAGTTGGAATAGTAAAATATTAAGGTTTAGTGTCCAGCACTTACCCAAATTAAATGGTGATTGGAGTTGGAATAGTAAATTAAATAGGTTCTGTGTCCAGCACTTACCCTAATTAAATGGTGATTGGAGTTGGAATAGTAAATTAAATAGGTTCTGTGTCCAGCACTTACCCTAATTAAATGGTGATTGGAGTTGGAATAGTAAATTATTAAGGTTTAGTGTCCAGCACGCACTCTAATTAAATGGTGCTTGGAGTTGGAATAGTAAATTATTAAGGTTTAGTGTCCAGCACTTACCTAAATTAAATGGTGATTGGAGTAGGAATAGTAAATTAAATAAGTTCTGTGTCCTTCACCTATTTACATTAAATGTAGATGGGTGTATGAATAATAACTTATATAGGTTCAGTGTTTAGTATGTACTCTAATTACATGTGGTATATTGAAATAGATAGAACATTACATTTATAAAGCATTTGAAAAAGAAATAGAAATGATTTTGCAATAGCTATAAGAAAATAATTACACAATTTTTTTCAAACAAATTTATTTTTAAACATTTGAAAATAACGACAAGATATAATTTTTATAAAGCAATGTTTAGTATAATTAATACAAAATATAAGGAAAATGTAGTTTGAAAAATCACATTTTTGAGTAGTTGTTTCGAAAAGTACTTTTAATGTACAGAGAAAAAAAGGTTAGTTAACATTATGCAATGTATGATACTATACATACATATTAAAATTATGATTTCTTAATAAAACATTAAACATGTGTCATGAAAAAAAATTATTCACATATTTAAATAAAATATAGTGCTCTACAGATGATGATATAAACAAATGAACATCTTTAAAGGTATAATAAAATATTAAGAATCTTGATCAGAACATTTAGATCATAATCAGGGAGTTTTTTTAAGTATACAATATTTTTATGTATAATTATTATTAATAAATAAGTTTTAATAATAATAATTTACACATATTAGCCATATTGTAAAAAAGTTATACATCACAAACAAATACTATATTACACATTTTTCTATACACTTATTTAAATAAATATTACATTAAATATTAAAATATTTTAATATTTAATGTAATAAATATTAAAAGTTTGTAAAATATACAATAATATTTTGAAAAATAACATAATTATCTCAAAATGTAGCATACAATTTTGTGGACATTATACATAATTTATAAACATATAAAATAAATAAATGGACATTTATAGTAGTAATTTTCACAGTTAGATATAATTCTGGTCTTTTATTTTGTAACCACTCTTAGTCTTTTTGCGTTATTTCGGGAAAGGGAAAGTCGCGGTTGGAAGCAGGGTCACGTCTGAGTAGGTAAGATTCTAGTTTTATATTTTTAAAGTCTTTTAACTAAAAATTAAAGGTAGTACTTTGTTATTTAGGGGTTGGTGATTAAAGTATGACTATTTAGATATTATGGAGTGCACTCAATACGTATTTCCGTTATCGAGGCTTTGTGGTATTTCAAGTAGTTGGAGTTAGTGAGTCTGTTGTATGATTTAATTTTAAATAAAAAAATTAGGGATGTTATGTTTATATTATATGCTATATTCGTTAGTGTTATGTCGGTGGGATTGTTTAATGATTTTTTTTTCCTATTTTGAAACCGCTATTTCCGTTTCCGATTACTGATTTTTTTAGCAAAGGAAGTGTGTTTCAGTTGTTAGAACTGAGATGTATAACTTACTCCCTTTATTTTTGAGTTCCCTGAAACCTTTCTCACATTTTTAAGATTATAGTCGTCATTTTCAATGGCATTTCAAGAGTCGCTTTATTTGGATGATGGATACATTTAGCACAGTTAATTGCAAAATATTTAGTGCTTTGTTTAATTAGGTTTTTGAGATTTACACACTATATTGTTGGTAAAGGATTAATCGTTATGATGCTGTATTTAAAGGTAAGTTATTCATTTATATATATTTTTTGGATGGGAACAGTATTTAAACCAAATATATTTGATATAATGACATACTTATTTAGTCTATTTATAAATGAGATTAGAAATAAATTAGACTAAATAATTAATGAATTGTTATATTATAATATGTGTGGTATCATATTTAAGGATATTGCCGGATGTTGACCCATTTATTTACTTATTACAATTAGTTTAATGTTTTGGCTATCATTTTTAGATATTCGAGTCCTCTTGTTGTAGGATAGAGTTGGACTTGCTGTTAAAGATATAGATACATTTGAGCAGTTTGTCTAAAGAGTTTTGGTTTTAGTTGTATGACAGATTGCTCCATTCGTAGTTCCTGAAAGCTTTGTTCTTTTTGGATAGCTGTGAGTAGTTTGTGTAATGTGGGTGTTGAACGTCCAGTAGAAGAGAGGAAGGCATTGTGCCAACCTTCAACAGCATTGTTTGTTTTAGCCTCTTGGTTCAGCATTGGTAGATATACATTCCACCAGGGAATTAAAAATTTAGGCTGGCATCTGTGGCCTGATCTATGTAGTCTCCCTACCCAGTTGTCCTCAAAGTAATCTAAAAGTGGGGCAAGTCTTTGCTCATTTTGGGTGTAGAAAGGACTTTCAATTAATAGATTGTAATGTTCGGCCACGTCAGTTATTGGTACATATGCCAGAGCAATGAGATGTTTAATTTGGTATGCAAAGGTTATATTTGTTGCATACTCAACACTAAGGGCAGATTTTTGTAAATGTCTCCAGAGACATTGATTGAAATGAAAATAACATCCTTGAATGGATGTGTGTGGGTAAGTTTTCAAAATAGAATTAATCATAGCTTGTTCGAAGTCTATGATTATTTTCAATGGGAAGTAGTCAGATGTTTGTTCTTTTATTTTTTGCAAAATTTCTGTATAAGTTGTGGCTTGTTTGTAACAAACAGTATATGAATGGGATACAGGTATTGCCCATGAATTGTGTACAATTGGTAGAAAGGTTTTAGGCATATTGAAAAAGTTCCATCCATCATCCAAGTAGCACTTTCTTTTAATTTTTTAATGTTGTTATTTGTCGCAAACATGATTATTCTTTTGTCTTTGCTATGATTATCATAAAAGATAAATGGTTCGTCATTATGAGTGATTACAAGGTCAGGTGGAATAATGACTTCCTCAAAAGTTCTAGGAATTGGTATATTGGGTCTACTTGCTTTTTTTGTCCTAGCTATTGTTCTTTTAATTGAAGCAATTGATGGTAACTGACCTCTTGCTTCTCTGGGTACTTTAGGTAGTAATTCTTTCAGAATTACGCTGCTTGGTAGGTCAGATGTGCTACTTAATTCTTTGATATTCTCGAGAGTGGATCTAACTTCGATTTCCGAGATGTTTGGTGGATGGTTATGTTCAGTAGTATTAATAACACTTGTTTCCCTGGTTGTAGCACGCCCATAGCATTTATTCGAGTAATATTTAGTACATTTCCAGTTAACTTTAAGGTCTTTTTGTTTCTCCTGAGTATAAGTGTAGCCCATATGGCATAATAAAAATTTTCCTTTCTGAGATGTAATAAATCTTGCATCTTCAGTCATTCTTGAGTTCTGTTATCTAGAAAAGTTATTATAAAAATATTATGAAAATGTGTAATTTATAAAACATTTTAAATTAAGCATGTACTATTAGTAGTTTCTTACTTACCAACAGTAAAGTTGTATGTTTAGAAAGTAGGTGTAGTTGCAGTCAGATGTTGTTGTCCTATTGGTAGGTCTGTTGAAAAAAAGAGAAGTCTGGTATAGGATATGTTTAAATGTATATTTTTGTTACACATTTGCTAGTCTCTAAAGTGACAAATAAATAAGTTACTTTATCGGGATTTCAAAAGAGAAATTTGCAAGACAATACTAACTGAAGTATGAAAAAAGTCAACTATTGTCATTGTATATTCTATAGAGCTTATAATGACTTGTTATGTTTCACTTTTGTACTTACCAAGAGATTTTGAGTAGTTGCAGAATGTCTGTTCTTGGATGCGAATTATCTGTTTTCAGTTCTTTTGAGGTCTGTTTAGAGAGAAAGTTTTAGAAAATTACCAATGTGTTTATGTGTTGGAAAAAGAATAGACACTTTTTATAAAGCATTGTTACTTATTTGGTGAAAAGAACCTGGGATCACACATGTATTATGAGTTAAAGCAGAAGAAACATATTAGAGAACATGAATAGACAGTTTTTTATAAAGCATTGTTACTTATTTGGATGAAAATAACCTGGGATCACAATATGTATTATGAGTTAGAGCAGAATAAACATATTAGAGAACATGAGTTTAGTACACTACTTGTCTAATTAATTTAAGAAAAAAAAAATGATGTAGATACCTTTTTTATAGTCAAAGTGTCGAATATCTTGAAGTAAAAGTAAAACTTTATTTTTTTGTAGAGTCTGTTTTAAGAAAAAGTACATAGAGAAACAACATTTTAGTGTAAAAATCTTGGTATATAAGTAATAGTTAACAAAACATTAGAAATTATTAACAGAGCTATATGAATACTTACTTGTAGTAATTGGTAGTATTTTCTTGCACAGAAGAATATAGATGTTGCTCCCAAAACTGGCAGTATGTGGTCACGTAGAATCTTCCCTGCAGGTTGTATGGATGTTTGTGACTGGTTTATATAGAGTATGTGTAATTAAGTTTGCTATCTGATTGGTCACATATGTTAAGAGGAGTTACTATTGGTTACTTTGAATTTTTTTAAGTTAAAAAATTAACTTATATGTGACTTAATAGTTTATATAGAGGAAGAGAAAAGATGTATGTATGTATTAAAAAACCGTTGTAATAAATATAGTATTTTTATACTTAGTACAATCTATAAAAAAATGTATGTTTACAATGAGTGTATAAAAAATATAGTTAGTAAGAAACAAAATAAATGTAAGTAAATGAAAATGTTATTTAATAATAGTAAGATAAATTAGTGAAGTATTTAAAAATGTGTGTATTACTAAGAGTGTAGATGTTTTGGGGTTATATATCAGAAAAAGAGTATTTTTAAGCTATCGATATTTTTAGATAGACGAAATTAGTGTTATCGATATTTTAGTTTTCGATATTTTTGTAGCGTGCTATATGTAGTATTGAGTGTCGATATTATGGTAGTCGAAAATAATGATGACGATATTTGTGTAGTCAATATTTTTGTGCATCGATATTGTGTGATCGATATTTTTGTAATTTGCATGTAAAGTATAGGGAGTCGATATTAGTGATATCGATGTTTGAGACTCAATGTTATTGTAGGTCGATTTTTGTGAAATCGAAATTCTGTCAGTGATTCGTTTCTGATATACTGTATGGGGTACAGGAGTGTTTACTGGAGCCCTATCTCTCTTGTTGATATATAGACACCCTATGGACAGACCCTGTCAGAGCAGCTTTAAAATATGGCGCGCTCTGTTTCATGCGCGAGCGCCAGGCGGCTCAGTGATAGACACATTGCAGGTCCAACATATGGAAATAGCACCCGACAGTAAACCTCTTGACATCTAATGGCATCCATTGGCAAAAAGTAACAGGCGCTTGGGTGATGTGAACATAATATAGCGACCTAAAACTCAGACAAGTTGTGAAAATTGAAAAAGAGAACTAAGCACTGTAGGCAGTAAATGCGACGGTGTAACTGACATCAAATTTGAACCCCCTGCTGTGAACCAGGCCAATTAGACTGTTCGCGAGAGAGAGAAATGAGAGATAGCTCAACTCTGACAGAAAAAAAATCCCACTCCGTGGTGACTGAGAGCCCGGGGCTATTAACACCTCTCAGTTTACGATTATAGGCCAAATGGGCACAGGAGGGGTTGAGATGTACCATAGAACCAGATGGATTTTAAAGTGGGAGCTGTGCTGCAGCATCAAAGTTCCCGTTTTTAATGTGGCTTTCTAAATCATTTATATATATACAAAATAAGAAAGGGGCGAGAACGCAGGCCTGTTGGACCCCATGATCCATCTTTATTAGGGCAGTGAGTTCACCGCCTGCTCCATATCAGACTCTCCCCGTCACTCCCTGATGCATTGCTGCTAAAAAATGCACAATAGGCGATTCAATGCCCAAGGTCAACATCTTCTCCCAGAGTCTTCCTCTCTGCACTCAGTCAAAAGCGGACGTCAAGTCCATAAACCCGAGATAGAGGGATCCAGGCTTGGCTGCATTATACTTGCCTATGACCAGGTGCAGATTAAGGCACTGGTCTACCATGCCCAGACCCCTCCTGAAGCCATATTGGATATCAGTAAATTTCCCATTTTCTGATACCCAGGTCTCCAACATCTCGAATATCACGTGGCCCATATTCTTACAAGTACAATCAATTAGAGATATGGCCCAGTAGCATTTTGGATCCGCCCTGTCTCCCTTTTTGAATATAGGGACTATTGTGACCATTCTCCAAGAATCAGGGGGACCCTGGACCACGTAGCATCTCAAAATATTAGTCCGCATCAGGAGCCACAGGGGAATATTAGCTAAAAAAACAAATCCGCTGGTATACAGTCAGGGCCAGAGGCCTTGTTCTTCACAGTCTGGGACAAGGATCCTGTCCACCTCATCTAATGTCGGGGGTATTAACAGTTATTCCATTTACAAGGCAGATATCTTCCCTACAAGTGGGAAGGTGTTGGTAGACTTAAATCCCACATAAGTGGTAGGAAATGGGCATTTCAGGTGTGGTGTGTAACTCCCACAAACCTCTATATTTGTGGGCATTTCTAGACTCCAGTCCATCTTCTTTTCTCCTTGTTGTGAGTCATAAATTTACTTCAGCCCAACATTGGTGTAACTTCTCTTTCAGGGTGTGAAGAGGAACAAATCAACCTCAGATTTGCTGAGTGAGTAGGCGAATGGCTTGAAAAACTATTTGCCCTGTGGAGAAAAAGAGATATGCATTGGCACTGGAAATCCATTTCCCACAGTTTGGAGTGTTCCACAATGGCTAATGCTGTACAGAAGCAATAGGAGCAGGCAGGGAAAGGAATATATATGAATTCCTAGGAGTAGAACTGGTGTAGCAATTTAGGCATTGCTCTGGGAATGTTCTCTCATTAGAAAGAAATAAGAAAAGTACATTCTGGCGGAGGCAGAGATTTCTGTATGCACTTCCTACTTCTTTCTTGACTCAGGCCCAATGAATCTGATATTTGACAACAAGATATGCGAGTACTAAACACATTATTTTTATTTCATTTACTTTGCCTCTCTACCTCTATCTATTTCCATGCTGAATTCTTCCATGCAGTAAATCACTGTAATGAGAGGAGGCGTATAACACATAGATTTCTGATTTGATAACATTGATTTCAGAGTCAGTTAGACTTTCATTTGGGTCACAGTTATGGCAGCAAATGTGTGTCTCAAAGTCAGTGGTGTAACAAAACCTGAGGGGGACCCCCTTGCAAAGTATATGGAGGGGACCCCCACCAGGGGCGGCTAGTGACATTTGAAAGTGGTAGGGTGTAAAAGTTCGGGATCAGTGACCTGTAGCGAGCAAGCTTGACTGTCATAATGGGGGTCTGAGGGGAATATCCATCAGCAAAAACATTTTGAAAGCTTGGGCAAATGGTGCATTTTAAAGCATATTTGAGCAAGCACGAAGGTTAATAAGGTAATTGTGAACATGTAATTCTGACATCAGTAAAGAGATTACTGTAGAGTTGAGTGCATCTGCATGTCATCATTAGAATGTTAGCTATGTTGCTAGGATGGAATGTTAGCTTTTAATTATAGGAGTTGATCTTTGAAATGTGAAGCTGTGCTGGAGGTATCTACCTTGATTCTCAAATAAAGCTATTTGATCTTCATCAAATTGACTGGAAATTGGATCTTTACATTTTCATATGATGACATACAAAGCCGCGTATTCAGTATAGCCAGTGCCTACTTTTGATCACAATACAATCCTGCGGTGACCGGTTGTAGAAAAGTGGGTGTGGAAGCATTGGGAATACTTTTTTTGCAGTGCACACTGTCTGTTACATTTGTGAGACAGTGGGTCTTCGTATAAGGTTGCTGCGTGACCCAATTCTAGCACCTTGAAAACAGTGGAGTGCTATGAAAATCATGCTTTAACTGATAGTGTTCTCAGCACGTTTAATCACCTCGGTAGCACAACATAGGGGTCCATGTTATTCTCTCAACACCACATGGAGAAAGTGCCTTACAGTTACACTGCCGATCTCCATCTGCACACGTGCTTGGCTGCTTCATCACTGCGGAACAGCAATCCTTCAGGGCAGCTTGTGAGCAATGTGCCAACCTACCATTGCCAACCTTATTTAACAAGGCACAGCCTCTCTCTCTGGCTGCCTCTCTTGCCCTCTACACCCTCTCTCTGCCCCCATCTCTTTACTCTCTCCCTCTCATGCCCTCTACAATCTCTGCCCTTTAGTCTCTCCCCTACCTCGCTCTCTTTCTCTCTTTCAACATTCACCTCCTCACTCTGCCGCCTCACACACACACACGCATGCTCTCCCTTCCATTTTATCGAAGTCCATCCGCACATTCACGGCCTCTAGCTGGTGAGGCCCTCCCTTCCTGCCCTATCGGGTAGGCCTCTCTGTATAGAAATCCCCGCTGCTGGGTTGCAGCAGTGGGGTGCACACACAGTTACTCATGCACACATCTTGTGCACCACTGAACCCTTGTGGTGCTGCTGCTTGAGACGGGCCCACGTTTCCTGATGGTGTTCAGATCCCAAAAGCCCTGGGTGCACCCATATACAGTGTACACCCACGCACGGCACACTGCCCAGTTACAGGTGATGAAGCGAGCTTCAGAAATTATTTTATTCTGACTGGTGAATTCACCTCCCTGTAATATGAACTAATCTATTAATGAACTGTGGTATGATTTGTTTTATTAATCCAACATTAGTATAAGATTGCACCACACTTGAACACGCGGGAACTAATTACATGTGCTCTTGTTGCATTTGCGAGTCTGTTTTGTAACACATGATTAATATTGTTTTGTTTGTCATGTTTGTCCTTTGTCTTTGTCACTATTAATATGCGGCTGATCATTCATGGCATGAGCTTTTTTATATGTGCTTTCATGTTTGTCTTATGTCGTGATTGTCTGTCTGTGTATCATTTAATCATCTTTTTACTTTTTCAGAAACTTAAAGCTGGATTATATGAAGAATGGTAGATATTTTATGTGCTGCTTTATTTGTTTGCTTTTGCTAGATGTCATTTATTAGTGGGTTAATTATTAGCAATGGTCGGGTGGGTAACAGAAGGGTTTAGTATACCTGAATGAATCATTCTTTTGTGTTTGTTTAAATACTAGCCCGAGAGAAAGGCTTGAGGCCTAGTTTTGGTTCTGAAGAATATTGGTCGGCCTGTACGTGAGCAGAATTGGAGCCAAATGCAGTCATCTTGGAACTTTTCCATGGAGAGTTTTACCTTTGAAAAGACTGTTGCTCTGACAATAGAGACTTGTACATGGACTACTCTGAATGTTCTTTTTACAAGGCCGAGGAAGTGACAGTGATGTTTTTGCCGAGCTTTGGTGGAAGTCAGAGAAGCAACTTTTAAAATTGTTGCAAAACGCTCGGAAGCCGGAGTCACTCCATGTCAATGAACAATAATGTGGTGACGTCCACTCCCTGGAAGAGGTGGTTTTGGTGGTCTGACAGTCAGCAACCAATCAGGGTGCTGAAGTTTACAGAATTATTACATTTAGTTAGATTAGCGAGCAAAAATAGTATAAAAATTGGGCCTCTTGAGGGGAACAGGGCTGACTGTTTCCTGAGGGCGAAGTGCTGTCCGATTTTCCATGGACTGTAAGCATTCAACTGTTTATTAAATTTATTTTCCTTTTCAGGTCAGAAAGCTAACTTAGGGGATTAGGATTAATGTTTTTCTTAAATTCATTATTTTATGCAATGTTGAACTGTCGGATCTTTGAGCCAATGACTAATGAATTAAACTGAATTAATAAAATGTAATGCTTGATATTAATAAAGAGCTAATAAAGTTTATGCAATTTGAGAATCATTAAATAAACTTTTAAAATGACAAGCTGGTCTTGTTTATTGTAGAAAGTTTAAAAACAACATATTAGATTCATTCGCCTCATGATTCAGCTGCTCTGTTATTTCTTATGGGCCTGGTATTGATGGTAAGTCTGGTGGAAGAAAGTGACATCATTTATGTAGAATTTCAGTAGGAGCGCTGGATCAGTTTTTGGTAGCATTCGTACGGTTATATGTTGTTTTTGACATGCATATTACATATATGTTGGTATAGTCATAGGATCAATGTTTAACAAATGTTGAGGTTTTTGATTTTGTCAGATTGTTATATGTAGTCGTTAGGATTTTTTCCAGCAGTGTGAAAAATTCCTGGTTATTTGCCGGCAAAGGGTGTGACTAGAAGAGTTACACAGTGCATTTGTCTGTTTCAAAATTGTGGTATAGAATATATCACGTGTTGTGGACGTACAACACAAGTTTAGGGACATTAGATTGTCTGGTAAATGTTATAGTGAGGATTGCCTATGAAATTGTAGCATTAAGCATAGGGACTTGTTGCCCGTTTTAAAACTTTATGTGAAAAGAGTAGTAGGATTTATCTAAACTTGAGAGAAGGGTGAGATAGCGTC
This sequence comes from Lissotriton vulgaris, assembly GCF_964263255.1. Lineage (NCBI taxonomy): Eukaryota > Metazoa > Chordata > Amphibia > Caudata > Salamandridae > Lissotriton > Lissotriton vulgaris. Next base: position 54,207 of record NW_028255273.1, read on the forward strand.
GTCTATTCTTATCAACGTTTGACGTTTTCTGTGGTTGGTTCAAGTCCTGCCAAGATCTTGTGTGTGAATGATCAGGGTTTTCGTATGAAAGTGTGAATAAATGATCGTATAGAAATAGCGTCGTCTATTTTATGCGAAGAGTGAGTCCTGAATGATTGTAAAAGCTATCACTCTGTTAGCGAAACAGACAGGTGGTTTGTTTATTCGTAGTTACTAATTAAAATTCATTGGAAAGTTTTGCTTAAAATGGCGCCGTGAAAAAGTTTTGTGAAGGAAGGGTGAGTTTACGGAGTAACACACAGAGAAGCTGCAGCGGCAGCATACGTCATTTCGGTTCGCGCTGTGATTGGCTAACATACGTCACAGAAAGTGCACTGATTGGCTCACGTGACTGTGACGAACTGGTACCAGATTGGTCAGTTCTGAATACTGTATTTCTATTGGAAGAGCAAAGTGGTGACGCGGCTTAACCTGATTGGAGTGTTGGTGTCTTTCGCGCCCGGATTGGTTGGAATAGCGGAACACCAGAAAACATTTTCGAAGCTTACGGAACAACGATTTTAACTTAAAATCATGAGTTATTGGAATAATAGTGAAATAAAGAAGCCTTCCTGGTTTCAAAAAGTGAAAAATTATTTTAAACCTGACAAGAAAATTGAAACGCGTGGTGGTAAATTACTTCATAAGTACAAAACACCTGCAGCTTATATGGAAGGCGAATATGGCTATCATACTGTAATTTGGTTTGATAATTGGAAGCATTACACTAGGAATGATGGCGTATTAGCCTGGCCAGAAGATGGGTCATTTAATATGAAAGTTTTGAGAAACCTGAGAGGAAAAATGATGGATCTTGTGCCGAAGCCAAGACCTACACAATTTGAGGCATTGGTTGAATGGGAGGTTGAGATGATGGAACTTGAGCGTGAAAGTAAATGCCTAGCACCTAGAAATTCAAAATATATTCTAAATAGAGAAACACATGAAGACAAAGTGAGACGCTGGAGAAAGGCAGATATGTATGATGGTCTGTATCCAGTAAGAATAATGATTACTGAAGATTTAGAACAAAAGACAGCTGGAAGGAGAATTGATGAGGAATTAGACGATGCAGTTTTAGAAGACATTTATGCTACTAAATGTAAACCGCCACCTTATCAAGCAGGTTCTCAATCTGCCCGAGGGTTTCTACAGAAACCTCTCCAAATGCACCTCCTAGAGAAGCTGAAGAAGGTTCTCCCAGATTTTTAAAATTGCCTGAAAGAGTAGGGTCAGTAAATAATTGTAGTACACCCAGAGAAAACAGATTCTCGCAACAGGAAAATAATTTTGTGAGAAATCAAGAGAGAACACCTGCTGTCATACCAGAAATTTCTAGTTACATGAAAGCAAAGGAAGATTTAATTCAACAATTGACAAAAGGCATGGAAGCAGTGACAGTACCAGTAACTATTGGTCCTGTTGTACCGGTTTTTGATCAAGGAGAAAATAGACAAACAGCTTTGACAGTTCCATTAAATACAGAAATTCAAAAAGTTGCTGAGAGATTTTATTCGGAACTTTCAGAGATACATAGAGAGAAATCTATGATGCCAAATTTAACATTAAATGGAAGTTTGTTAATTTCGCAAACGCCATCAGTGGCAGATTCAGATTCAGGTCTGTCAGAGAAAAGTTTAAACAGAATAGAATTATCCCAAAATGGATTGTCCCCTGAAGCTCCTGATTATAAAAAGCTTGATGTTGCTAAATTAAAGGCTGATTTGGAAGAATTAATCATTGGCACAATTGGTACTGACAATTTGAAATTGTATCAAGATGATGAATTACTGTTTATCTGTAAAAGCATACAGTGGAAAATGAAAAACAGGTATGAACAACTGGAAGAAATGGCTGCTGAGTTAGAAATTGATTTGAGTAAACAGAAACATTTGCAGAAACATTACAGAGTGGATCTCTCTGAAAGAGACATTGATAATCTAAATGCTGCTGGCAGAATGACACATATAAGAGAATTAATAAGTTTCCTCAGAAAATTAGGTGAATTAGGTAAATGGAGAATAAAATGGTCAAAGAAAGAACAGGATAAAAGATTAAGAAACGATGTAGTTTCTGAATTTCCAATGAGGGAAATAGCTGGAGGAGGCTATGTGCATGTCCCCTGGTCTAGACAGGATATTCTCCTGTTTACTAATGATTTTCCACGTTTGAGAGAGAAGCCAGTTGAGTGGTATCGACAGGTAGATAGATTCATAAAAGTGGCAAAAGTTCTGTGGATTGATCTAGATGGATTTTTTGACATTGTTGTCCCGTCAGATCTTTGGACAGAATGCAAAATTTCTGTGGATTGGCCAAAAGAAGAACCTCCCCGGGACCCGGTTACAGGTGCCCCAGCAAAAGATGTCATGGACATTTATAATAAAGTAATTTACTGGTTGAAAGGGAAAATTCCCCCGAAAGAAGTGGACTGGGTTAAAATAGACAGAACAAACCAGGAACCAAAAGAATCAGTACACTCATTTTATGAAAGGTTACTGTTAGTTTTTAAACAGTACAGTGGCTATGAAAAATTAAGTGAGAAAGACATGAGTCACTTTATATACAGATTTGTATATGGCCTGAGACCTGAAATTGGTGACATGATTAGAAATGGAATTGTCTGTTGGCAAGCACTTTCAGTTGATGACATCCTGAGAAAAGCAAAATTTTGCAGTGATGAGAGAAACGCAAAGAAAAATAGTCTCAAGGAAAAAGCAATGTGGGCACAAGTGAAGGTAGCAGAACAGCAACAACAACAGTTAGCTTCTATGCAGCAGCAGAATCAGGTAAAGTTCAGGAACAACTTCAATAATAATAATAAGCCAAAATTTAATGTAAATGGTAAAGAGCTCAAACAAAAGCTCCCATGTTTTAATTGCGGTGAGATTGGACACTGGAAACGAGAGTGTAAAAACCCGCCCAGAAATTTTAAAAATAATTTGTTGAATCCACAGGTGCAGTGTGAGTTAAATCCGCAGCAACAGCAACAGCTACAGCAACAGTTAAACGAGTTAAGTCAGCAGCGCCGACAGATAGCGAATCAGCAGAGCCTGATACAGCAAAGCCAGTTTCAGCAGAACCAGGTACAGCAGAGTCAAATTCAGCAGTCAGGTACCTCAAGCAGCATTCCCTGGTAGTGCTAACACACAGAGATTTTCTCCTGAAACTGGTTTCTGTGGAGGTAATTCGGTAAATAATGTGTCAAAAGTTAACATGTCAAATGCTCAATTTTGGTTGAAAGACAAAGAAGAGAGTGATTCTTCAGAAGATTACTCATGACGGTGCCTGAGAGAGGAAGAAGAGTGTGTGCTTGGACCCACTCTTGAGGTAGATCAGTCTGGTCCATTTGTGAATGGTAAAGTAAATGATGTCGATGTTACCTTCCTTGTGGATACGGGTGCTACCCGTTCTACTGTTAGATCAGCAGAAATAGAATATATTCCTCTCTCTGGGGAGTCCATCCAAGTTGTAGGTGTAGCTAATCAGCAAATTAAAACAAATTTAACAGAGCCAGTGAAAGTGGAAATAGGTAACTACAAAGATAAGCACAGATTTCTAGTTTGTGACAGCAGTCCTGTGAATCTGTTGGGTCGTGATATATTATGCAAAATGAATTGCAGAATATATTGCTCACCAGATGGCATTGAAATGCAAACTGCAGAAGAAGATGGCCTTTATAAATTGACAATGCTAATGGTTGATGAGGAGAAAACATCACTGTTTCCTGTGTTTGATAAAAATGATTTGCCAGAAGAGCTTAAAAAGCCAGTTAATCCAGCAATTTGGGTCCTAACAGGAAATGATATGGGTCTCATGAAAAATATAGATCCAGTAAAAATCACTGTTAAGCAGGGAATTGATTTTCCAAATGTTCCTCAATACAAAATGAAAGCTGAGACAATTGAGGGTGTCATTCCAGTAATTGAAAAATTCATAAGTCAAGGTGTGCTAAAAGAAATTGAAAGTAGCCCATGTAATTCACCGATTATGGGTATTAAAAAGCCAAACGGAACATACAGAATTGTTCAAGACCTAAGAAAAATTAATCAGATTGTTGTTCCATGTTGTCCAATTGTTCCAAATCCTGCAGTAATTCTTTACCAGATTCCGCATGATGCAGAATGGTACACGGTCATAGACCTGTGTAACGCCTTCTTTACAGTTCCATTACACCCAGAAAGCCAGCAAATTTTCGCTTTCAGGTTCCAAAATAGGATCCTAGCATGGTGTTGTATCCCTCAAGGGTATACTGAGAGTCCATCTATCTATAATCAGTTGTTAAAGAAATCCCTGGAAGATCTGATATTGCCTGGTAATTCCACACTGGTACAGTACATTGACGATTTGCTTGTGGCAGCTAAAACACGAGAAAATTGTGTTACTGATACCATTACCTTGTTAAATCGTTTAGCAGATGAATGACATAAAGTGTCACCTGCAAAATTGCAGTTTTGTAACCAAGAAGTGAAATATCTTGGTCACAGAATTGCAAAGGGAACCAGAAAAGTGACAGTTGAAAGAATTAAAATGATTTGAGCAATTCAACCACCAACAACACAAAGACAGGTGAGAATGTTTCTGGGAATGGTTGGTTACTGTAGACAATGGATTAGTGGGTTTTCAGTGATTGCAAAACAACTTCAGAGATTAACAAAAGCAGATAAAAGATCCAATTACTTTGTCAAAAATTGAACTGGAAGCTTTTGAGCAGTTAAAAAAGAGCTTATGTGAAGCTCCTGCTCTGGGTATGCCGGACTATGAAAAGGAATTTGAACTCTACTGCAGTGAAAGAGAGGGTTGTGCATTGTCTGTGTTGATTCAGAGGCATGGTAAGTTGAGAAAAACAATTGCATATTTCTCAGCAGTTTTGGATCCTGTTGCAAAGGCTTTGCCAGGTTGATTAAAAGCAGTGGCTGCAACAAGTGTAAGTCTTGAGCAAAGTGAGGGTATCAATATGGGATTTCCTGTAAAAGTATATGTACCTCATTCAGTTGAAATTCTTCTTACCAGAAGTAGGACTCAACATTTGACAAGTAGCAGATTGACAAAATATGAGAAAACAATTCTGGGATCAGATAACGTTTCTATTGCGAGGTGTGTTAATTTGAATCCTTCCACACTGTTACCAGATGGAGTCGTTACTGAGGTAAATAATGAAAATGACATTGATCATGAATGTCTGGATGTTGTAGATTACTGCACAAAACCATGACAGGACATAAAAGATGTTCCTTTACCTGAATCAGACATAGTCTACTTTGTAGATGGGTCTTGTTTGAGGAATGATGAAGGGATTCTGAGAGCAGCATATGCAGTGTGCACAGTTTCGAATGTTGTTGAAGATTCACCCCTGGATGGAATTCGTTCTCCTCAAATTGCAGAGTTAATTGGTTTAATCCGAGCATGTGAAAAAGCAGCTGGCAAAAAGGTAACCATAGTGATTGATAGTCAATATGGTTATGGTGTGGTTCAGGACTATGGACATCTATGGTCTCAAAGAGGTTATTTAACCTCTGCAGGAACACCAATCAGAAATGCAAAATTGATCAAGAGATTGATTGATGGCATACAGTTACCAGAACAAATTGCTGTAGTCAAATGTGCAGCTCACAAAAAGGGTAAGGATTACATCACCGAAGGGAATGCGTATGCAGATGAGATTGCAAAATACTGCGCCAAAAACAATTACTCAATCAATCGGGAAAAAGACAAAAGCCACACAATGAATCCTCTCATGCTAATTTCTGTAGTTGAAACATGGCAGGAAGTAAAAGATTTACAAGATGAGGCAGGTGAAGAAGAGAAAAACACATGGTTAAAAAATGAATGCAGGCAAAGAGAGGAAGATGGAATGTGGGTTTACAAAGATGGTAGGCCTGTAATGCCGGACTGCATGATTGCTGATATGGCACGAATGTACCATGGTCCAGGACATTTAGGGAGAGATTCCATGATTAGACTGTTCAGAGAAACATGGTTCAATACGAAATTTAGAATCATTGCGGAGTCACTTTGCCAAAGATGTTTGACCTGCCAGCAGATGAATCCAAACAGAAAGACTGTTGTAAGTTTGGGAACCATAGGACGGGAGGGTGGTCCTTTTACCAGATTACAAATGGATTTCATTGAGATGCCGATGCACAACAGACTAAAATATGTATTGGTATTTGTTTGTCTGTTTTCAAGATGGGTGGAAGCTTTCCCAACACGTCACAATGACTCAGTCACTGTGGCAAAATTGCTTCTTAGGGAGATCATACCTAGGTACGGATTTCCAGTTACCATTGAAAGTGATTGTGGAACTCATTTTGAAAACAGATTGATGAAACTGATTTGTGAAGCTTTGAATATTCAACAGAAGCTGCATTATGCTTACAGACCAGAAGCATCAGGTGTTGTTGAACAAGTAAATGGAACTATCAAGAATAGAATTTCAAAAATGTGTTTAGCCACAGAAGTGAAGTGGACGGATGCACTTCCACTTGTTCTGATGTCAATGAGAAGCACTCCAGAGAAAAAGACAGGTCTTAGCCCACATGATAATGTGATGGGTAGAGTGATGAGGCAAGCATTTGTTCCAGTTGGCAAATTAATGAGTATTAAGGATGGTGCAATCATTGAATATTGCCAGAACCTGTCTGGCAATGGGGACAGATGTAATCTCAAAGGAGAAAGTGCAAGCCCATGATTTGTTACCCGGAGACTGGGTAAGGACCAAAGTTCATCGAAGAAGAAACTGTTTAGTCCCAAGGTGGCAGAAGCCAAGACAAATAATTTTGGTTACAACAAATGCAGTCAAATGTAAAGGGCTGAAAAGGTGGATTCACGCAAGCCATACGATTAGTGTACCACCTCCTGAAAATCCTGATGAAGACTGTGACACAACAACTGATTCAGATTCAGAAGGAGATCCAGAAGATCCTGAGTCTGATGATCAACAAGAAAATCAACATCAAGAAAATCTAGATGAGAATCAGAACTTGAATGAAGAAGATCTGAATATCGAAACTGGAGATCGAGGTGTTGATGAAGATCTGCTTGAAAAAGAGTCTCTAAAAGAAAAGGGAGATGCAGAAGATTCTGGGCGAGACGAAAATCTGAGCCAAAGTATTGAAAAGCGAAAAAGTAACTCTGTGTTCAGGAGCAAAAAGCCTGATACTGGGAAGCTGAAGGTGATTCCTGAAGAAGAAGAAGAATTACCAAGTACCAGTAAGGATACTGTTCCGAATGGAGTGAAGCTGCCGAGTAAAGAAGTTCCTAGGTACAGATTTGAAGTCTCAGATACAGATACTGATGAAAGTGATGAAGAATCTGAAATAATAAAATTCAGAAAAAGAGCTTGGAAAGCTGAATGTAACGAAAGTGTGCCAAAGAAAAAGATCTTGAGAAAAGGTGATATTTGGCCTGAAGACAATTTGAAATTCAAACTGGTGAAGAAATCAAAAGATCAAATCAACAAGGTATCTAGTCAGGGAAGTGAGCCTGAAAAGAAAAACGAAAATAAGAAAATAGAAGTAATCACTCGAAAGACAAAAAGAGTAGTAAAGCCAAATCAGAAGTATAAGTCCCCAGAGTGGACTTATATAATAATTCCACCAATTGTAGAGGTTGAGAGCAGCAGTCAGGAAGACTTAGAAGAACTCAGTGACAAAGATTGAAATTCTTTAAGATTATTGATGAGGGTTTTGTTTCCTGGCATAAGGCTGAAGAAAATTTGTTAGGTGACTTTAGGTCGAAGACATTGTGTTTAGTTGGAGAGCACATATTTATGTGACACAAGGTCAAAGAAAAGCTGTTTAGGGTTTTATTCTAAAAAAAATAAAATTTAAAAGGGGGGATATAGTTTTTATAGTTTACTTACATTTAAAATTTTTGTTTTAGATTTTTAGAATGCCTAGATCAGATACTTCTAGGTGTTCGATTCTTAAGAGATGTTGTAAAATGACTTCAATTTGTGTGATATTATTAATCCTACTTTGGTTAATATTAGCTGTGGTTTATCCTTTTGATGTTAATAAGCAAAAACTTAAGACTAATATAACAAGTAAGGTAGAGCCTAAACATGAGAAACATGCTGGCAAGTCTAGCAGAGTTAATAATCATGATCCAGAGACTCATCAAGATAGATCTGTTGGAGATTTCTCAAGCAATTCATTTTCAAGGCTTCTGACTGAATATGTTAAAGTAATGAATGTCAAGGACTGCTATGTTTGTGTGAAACTGCCTGCTTCTGTTTCAGAGGGAGTGCCCTATAATATGTTACCTCTCACTTATGGCATTACTTGCAGTGTAATTGCTAGTTTGTTTTATCAAACTGGTCGTCTGGAATATTATTATTCAGACTTTGATGAGGTTTTTGCAAATCTCAAAGTTGTAAATAGCTTGAACAAAGTGAGACCTTCGAAACAGATGAGGGAATTCTTTTTAGTTACTAATGAACTCAATTATGAATACGCTTATAGAAATAATTTAACATGCAAAATGAGAGCTGAAGAAAAGACTTTCCTGAACATGGTTGAGGAGAGAAGGGCTGTTTACAAGAGAAATGAAATGCTTAAGCAAGCTAAATCTAAGTACTGGCAGATGGAGGATGCAAAATTAAATGGTGTTAATACTAATGCTGCAATTCACATAGATGAACCAGTTATTGGTAAATTTTGTATCAGAAGAGACAATACGTTGTATGATAATTATTTTGTGGGTGCTAGTCAATGTGAGGATACATATCGTATCATAGGGGGTTGGGGATTTAAAGGTGGTAAGGATCCAATTTTCCCTGGGATTTATTTTATTTGTGGCAATAAAGTATATTTTAGCCTCCCAGACCACTGGTATGGGACATGCTATCTTGGTTTGGTCTTTCCAAAATGTTTTCATGTTGACAGAAATGAAAAGGGTACTTTTGAATTTGGTGAACATCTGAACCTGAATAGATACAAAAGAGAAAATTTTACAGAAGTACTGGGAGACATCTTTGGTGCTGTTATTCCTATGGTAGGAATTACCATGAATTCAATCAAAATCAGAAAGGTCTCTACAATTGTAGATAGGTTGTCAACAGATACTGCAAGTGGTTTCCAATTAGTTAATACAGAACTTGTTGCTACCAGAAGTATGGTTATGCAGAATCGTCTTGCATTAGACATTCTGCTTGCAAAAGAGGGAGGAGTCTGTGGGGTCTTACATGTCCAACATTGCTGTACTTATATTCCTGACAAGAGTCGGAATATAGAGTCACTGATCAAAAATATTACCGAGTTCCATGAGGAGATATAACCCATGGAAGAAGAAAGTTTTACTGAAAGAATTGGGAAAAGAATGGAGGCTATCAAAGAATGGTTTTCTGAAGTTGGTAGCTCCATCATTGGCAAAGTGCTCTATCCAGTAATTGTCATCATCATAGTGATAATGCTGCTAAAAATTAGTTGTTTGATTCACAAAAGGAGAAAGCATCAGAAAGAAAAGAGAAGAATTTACAAACTCAGAAAGGAGCAAGAGAAAGAATATGAGTTAGAGGAAATGCGAAGGGTTCAGTTTGAAAGAGATGATCAGACAGCAGAAACAGGGGTTTAGGGAGACTAATATTGAGAGAATCCAATGTGTGTTGTCTCCAAATTGGGTGAAAATTTTCCTGAAATTTTTGGGTGTTATTTGGTGATTTTAAAATCACCAGATGAGGGAGTTGATGAAGCGAGCTTCAGAAATTATTTTATTCTGACTCGTGAATTCACCTCCCTGTAATATGAACTAATCTATTAATGAACTGTGGTATGATTTGTTTTATTAATCCAACATTAGTATAAGATTGCACCACACTTGAACACGCGGGAACTAATTACATGTGCTCTTGTTGCATTTGCGAGTCAGTTTCGTAACACATGATTAATATTGTTTTGTTTGTCATGTTTGTCCTTTTGTCTTTGTCACTATTAATATGCGGCTGATCATTCATGGCATGAGCTTTTTTATATGTACTTAGATGTTTGTCTTATGTCGTGATTGTCTGTCTGTGTATCATTTAATCATCGTTTTACTTTTTCAGAAACTTAAAGCTGGATTATATGAAGAATGGTAGATATTTTATGTGCTGCTTTATTTGTTTGCTTTTGCTAGATGTCATTTATTAGTGGGTTAATTATTAGCAATGGTCGGGTGGGTAACAGAAGGGTTTATTATACCTGAATTAATCATTCTTTTGTGTTTGTTTAAATACTAGCCCAAGAGAAAGGCTTGAGGCCTAGTTTTGGTTCTGAAGAATATTGGTCGGCCTGTACGTGAGCAGAATCGGAGCCAAATGCAGTCATCTCGGAACTTTTCCATGGAGAGTTTTACCTTTGAAAAGACTGTGGCTCTGACAATAGAGACTTGTACATGGACTGCTCTGAATGTTCTTTTTCCAAGGCCGAGGAAGTGACAGGGATGTTTTTGCCGAGCTTTGGTGGAAGTCAGAGAAGCAACTTTTAAAATTGTTGCAAAACGCTCGGAAGCCGGAGTCACTCCATGTCAATGAACAATAATGTGGTGACGTCCACTCCTGGAAGAGGTGATTTTGGTGGTCTGACAGTCAGCAACCAATCAGGGTGCTGAAGTTTACAGAATTATTACATTTAGTTAGATTAGCGAGCAAACATAGTATAAAAATTGGGCCATTTGAGGGGAACTGGGCTGACTGTTTCCTGAGGGCGAAGTGCTGTCCGATTTCCCATGGACTGTAAGCATTCAACTGTTTATTAAATTTATTTTCCTTTTCAGGTCAGAAAGTTAATTTAGGGGATTAGGATTAATGTTTTTCTTAAATTCATTATTTTATGCAATGTTGAACTGTCGGATCTTTGAGCCAATGACTAATGAATTAAACTGAATTAATAAAATGTAATGCTTGATATTAATAAAGAGCTAATAAAGTTTATGCAATTTGAGAATCACTAAATAAACTTTTAAAATGACAAGCTGGTCTTGTTTATTGTAGAAAGTTTAAAAACAACATATTAGATTCATTCGCCTCATGATTCAGCTGCTCTGTTATTTCTTATGGGCCTGGTATTGATGGTAAGTCTGGTGGAAGAAAGTGACATCATTTATGTAGAATTTTAGTAGGAGCGCTGGATCACAGGTCACACATCAGATGGCTCACACGTTTATACAAACATGAACATGATTCAATTATTAACTTTCATTTAGTGAAGCTTTGCGCACACTCCTTCATTTAAAAAACATATGTAGCACAATAAATTGAATAAACGTAATTGTAATAAAACCTACCTTTAATTTGCAGGATGATTTGGAGGGGTCGGCTAGAGGTGTGTTTTAGCTGCACTGGCTCCTGTTGTTTGAATTCGGAAGATCCGGACCGTTGCTCTCTAATTTGTGGTAGCTCCTGTGGCAGAGCTGCTCAGGCCGGCACTTCAGTTTGAGGCTGGCAAGACAGAGAGCTTGAAAGCTTGGGCAGTATTCCAAAATGCTCAGTTCAGCATGGTTCTGGGCCATTGATTTAGTAAAATCTGCTGCTTAGTTCTTTTTTTCGATTCCTAATACACGTAAAAGAACAGTACACGCTGCTGCAACGTGGTTGTTCATTCAGTAGGCCCCAGCCAATCAAAGTGAGCAACAACAGTTTCAGAGGCCAGTGACACACCCAGCCTTTTGTTCTCTCTATAGACTTACCCCGCCCCTTGCCATTTACTTTAATGGTACTGCTTCAGACATGCCCTGGGCCATTGCGAAGTACACTCAGCTGGGTTTATGCATCTCGCATTGAACAATCACCACTCCCATCACTATTGTCATCACATTTCAAGCTTTGCTTGCAGGTCGAGCAAGACGTCGCCCTGGCCCCTGACAAAGTGCAGGATCGTCCGGTCACAGGCCATTCGTTCGGACCATCACCCCGCCCTCAGAAAAACACAGAATCAAATAAAGTTAAATGCTTTATTTTAAGATGCCCAGTGTTATTTATTTTTCATCCTCTTCTACTTTCTCCTAAAAGTTGGGATGGCAGCGCCCATTTCGACCATTAGTACCAGCCTCCCCTGCCCCCCACGCTCCGGACCCAGTCAGGAACTCTTGGGCCAGGGGTCCCATGCACAGTGTCAGAGGGGGTCCCCTAGAGCATATTGTCCCCCGCACTGCAGGGGCTGCGGGGGCTAATGTTATGACACTGCTCAAAGTGGTCTCTATACAAACGGCACTTGTTTTATGGAAGTGCAATTGGGCCACCAAGGGAAGAGAAAAAAAATATTTTAGAAAGAAAACTTAATTCCCAAGCCATGACGCTTACATTTCTCTCTCTCTCCATCTCTCTCTCTTTCTCTCTCACCCCCTCTCTCTCATTCTCTCTCTTCCCCCCTCTCTCCCTCTCTCTCTTTCAACAAATTGGGGTCCAATGTACTTGATGCATAAGTTAGGCATTGAAGCGGAGTTGATAAATATCTTGAAAGAGTTGCATTGGAACACTACTGCCAGGGTCCGTTTTAGCCCAGAGGGGGGCGTACTGACCAATTTTTATGCTCAGGAAGAGTAAGGCAAGGGTGCATACTCGCCCCTTTTCTCTTTTCACTCTACATCAATGCCTTAGAGAGTGCCCTTACCGCCCTAGATGTGGATTGCCCCAAAGTAGGACCACGTCAAATCCCAGTACTATTGTACGCGGATGACGCGGTCCTGCTGGCCCGGACCCCGAGGGCTTTAAAACTTTTGGTGTATGGATTTGTTAAATTTATGGCCGACCTGGACCTATCTGTCAATTTAAATAAATCTTTTGTTATGGTGGCTGGCAAAAAACCCGCCAATAAGTGTGTGTTTAAGATAGGGTCACATACCTTGGGTAAAGTAAAGACTTTTCCCTGCCTGGGTCTCCTATTTGATGGTGACATTCAATTTAGCCAACTCCTCGAGGAACATTGTACTAAGTTAGTCTCTTCGAATGGTGCCATATTAGGCTTTGCCCGAAGGCTGGGGCGCTGGTGTCCAGAACAAATAATGGCGTTAAATGGCTCAATTAGCACAGCAAAGGCCTTGTATGGTGCGGAGGTATGGGGTTTCAGGGACTGCAAGCAACTGCCACTACATGAAGATAAAGTTTTCCGCAGAATCCTGAAAATCCCACATACCACCTCTGCCGAAATTGCCCATGCCGAACTGGGGATGCCATACATCTCAGACTGCGTTAAGCTGAGGCCAATCATAGCATGGATTAGAATCTGGACCAACCCGGAGGCATCCTTTAGCAGGGAAATTGTGTTAGACTGCTTGCAAAGGGATAAGGGGCTACAAATTCCTTGGCTAAAATATGTGAAAGATTCTTTAGTGAATATAGACCAGTGCCAACTTTTTAATGACCCGTCTTCGATTTCAAACAGTTGTAAACTAAGGGTGAAAAAATTGCTCCTAGAAAAATTTGAATCTGTTAGAAGTGGTCTCGGCCCTGTAAAGAAATCAATAGCAGCTCATGGCCTTGTAAGAAATGGGGCGGGAATGGAACCATATCTGTTTCTGATGTACAGCCAAAATGACCGATTTTTAATTTGCCGTTTTAGGCTCAATTTGTTACCTAACATCTTAGCTTATCCCGCTGGTTTTACTGTAATAATTGAGCAGAAGGGTGCCTGCGGCTGCGACAATAGGTCTCCGCAGGACACCCTTCATTTTGTACTTTTATGTTCATTTTGTAGAAATCCTAGGCGTCTGTTCTTGGTTGACATTCTTAGGAAACAGAAATTTTGCCACGCAAGAGCTGCACTGTTTTTCCTACAGAAAGCTAGTGATACCCATACTTTATGTGCCATTTTAAGCTTTTTAAAAGTAGTCGTAAGATTGAGGAATACAAGAAATTAATTTATCTTTGTAAATAATCAGACTCTCCTTATGAATTGTACCCTCTCTTTTCTACAGTTTTAATTTACTAAAAGTTCAGAAATGATATATAATGAAATTTTATTATGTAATGTATTTTTATGAGGAATTTTTATTCTTCGAAATAAAGATTTACTGAACTGAACTACTTGCGAGTC